>NC_081195.1:5509016-5511516 GCF_902713425.1 Acipenser ruthenus
TTTTCACCATTTGTATTTTTTATTTTTTTAATGGTGTTAAGATTTTTATACATCTGGCCCATTTGATATACATATCAGTAGTAAAAAAAAAAAAAAGAAGTTTCACTATAGTAGCTATAATACACTAACACGTGTGCTTTGTTTGTTATTTGTAGACTACAGGTATTTTTTATTATATATTTGTATATTATTACCATTGTGCATATAAAACAATGCCAAACACAGTCATATATTTTGAAATATAATGTATTTAATACAATGTGTTTAGCTTTGAAACTTTGAAGGTTTGTTTAATTCTAGTGAATGCCCTCTACGTGTGCTCCTGTTGCTAATTCAGAACATTTGCTCCAGCCTTGTATATTTGTATATGTGAGTGTGTGTTATATATTAGCAGCACTATGGGAATTGAAAACAAAAACAATCAAAGAAAACAAGCAAATAGACTGCCCTGTTTAAAAATAGTATGTATTTGTCGCATGCCATAAATGAAAAAAAAAAATACAAACTAAATTCCTTTTTGGGGGGGGGGGGGGGGGGGGGGCTTTGAAGTTTACGCCTAGACTTATTTTACACCCTTTCCCCATTCATTGTAGAGAGGAACAATACCATCTCCATGAAAGGAAATAGGCAATAAAAACTGTGGCAGGATTTCCCATTCATAATTTTTCCCATTCATGTCCTAATGGCTCTGAAAACAGAAGAGGCAATTTAAAACACTTATTAATTTGACGATTTCACATACTTGGTTTTTACAGAAATCCGGAGCATATTTTTACAGTTCTCATGCTTATTTTCTTTTTCTCTGGAATTACACAAAATGATAGACTGTGTTATGATAGACTGTGTTGATCAATTAAGAAACCTGTGCTGGGTTTTATTTTTAAAACGCCCCGATGGATGTAAATTTATATGGCTCAGGTTGTTAATTAATACATTATTTCACAGGTTTTCCATTTTTGCTGGCAATGAATGCATGCAGCACCTCTCGCCAGCAACCAAGAATGAAAAGCCCACCTGCACTATTAAAAATTATTTCATATGAAGGAGGCAGATCATATTTTTACAACCCATTTTGTCACCTAATGTTCTTAGGTCAAGATTGGAGGTGCATGTGTGTGTTATAACCCGAGATGCTGTATAAGGGGATATAATTGTGCAGAACACATTGCCAGAACCTCTTAAATTAAAAAAAAATAAAATAAACAGGTGCAGAACTCACATCTCAGTATTATGTCATTTCCTTGCAAATGTCCAAGACAAACATTCATTTCCAGATCATCTAGGGTTGGAGCATGAGTGACAACCTAGATATGCCTGTGTTCCCTCACATATTTAGTGAAGCCAGACATGGTTGTAATTTCATACCAGAAACCTTTTTAAATTATGTGTCCAAGCTAACAATGTTGTATTTGTTACATGAGGCTTTTTTTTTTTTACAGAATGAATACCAGGAAGTTTCTGTGAGCGTTATTGTCTTCTTTGGCTGTTTAGATTAAAGGTGTGGGTTCCTCTTTTCTAGATACATACACAATGCACTGTGTTTACAGGGTAGTTATAAAACCAGTCATCCACTTTGCACTGCTCCTTTGGGGGGAAAAAAAACCTTAACTGTCAAGAGTTCTTCTGTCTGTGAAAATGCTGCATTTTGCAGAAGCCCTCCTTGAGATGGATGGCAACCATCACTTGTATGACCAGTTGTGACCTGGAATCCCTAGAATGACCTAGAATTTTACTGCCCATCAATCGACGCCTTCAAGTTCTATTGCTTTGCACGGAATGCTTTTTCCAGAATAGGACTGATTGAAAAGTAGCATTTAGACCCCATTGTTCAGCCTTTATAATGCACCATAATATCATTTCCCGAACAGTTTCTAGGGTCTTGATCACCAACTAGCTTGCCATGCTTTCATAATCTGATCTATCTCTCAGTTCTAGCTTTGGTTTTCACCAGTCTAATGTTATCTTCATTTTAAAATATTGGTCTCTGCATGTAGAATGAATAAAAAATTATAACATGCCCAACGTATAATTCAGCTGCACCAAAAATGCATTAACTATATCCAAATTAAGAGCCAAGGTCACATCCTTTCATTTCTAGTTTCTTACATAAACACCCATAACCAGAAATAGAGAAGAAACATTATAACCATAAACTTTAGTACGGTAACTAAAGAGATACAGTATGGAACTTAAAGCTAACCACTATATAAATAAAGGTAGACAGCCTCTTAAGTTGCTAAAATCAATGTTTTTTTTTGTTTGTTTTTTAACTAAATTAAAAAAAGCTGTCTGTTGCAACCCTGACCTCCAAATTTCTCTCTAGAACATGGTATTCCCCTTCGATTCTGCAATGCAGATGTTCCACCTTTCTGCCAAGAAATCAAATGCATTTTCTCCTGTTTCAGAGGTCCCATGGCATCTCTGAGCTCCATTCCATAGCTTTATCACACTGCGTGTGTGTATGTGCACACACATATTTCTTAACCTCATGTCCTATTGA
>NC_081195.1:5516516-5531516 GCF_902713425.1 Acipenser ruthenus
AGGGGCGCTTTGGAAACAATGGTAATCGTCTTTATGTGCAAACGTAGTCTAAGGTGACAGGTGGTGATGCAAGTTTAAAAATGAATACTTAGGTATTTGGGTAAAGGAATTCCGTGGCTATAGACCAGGCTTTGATCTGTATCAAACTGTTAAGTAACAAAGATATTTTGATGCAGTTAACTTACAATTTGCATTTTTCATCACACTGAAATAAAATTTAAAAAAAAAAAACACTTGTCTATACTGAATATTGTTTTAAGCCCAACCCGACCTGACCATAGCATTTTGCAGTTTATTAAACAAATCGTTGCAATATGTGTCTAAATTAAAAGAACCTGGCCTCAGAAAATAAAAAATGTTCAATGATAACATGAAATGCTCCTGACAATGCTGTTCATTAGATAGGGTTATTGATAGTGTTGCACCAGGTTCATTAGTGATCAATGCAGCCACATATTTAACTTAATGGCAAAGCAAATAAACAAAAACAAAGTAACAATTTGAATTTCACTGTCTGAAGGTTTTTATAAATGTAATTGTTTTAAGCACTAATTACCAAGATCAGAACATTTTAGTTATTACTGTTTTATTTAACCCCTGCCCCATAATTCAACAATAATGTATTATATACCGGTAACTTGCCTACAGTATAAACTTTTTAAAATATATAAAGTAACTTTGGATAACCAGGTAGTACTGTACAAAAAGTAATTCCTTTATTTGTGATTGGTGTAATATAGGGTTGTCTGGGAATCCCATAGAAAAGTAATACAAGTCAAAGCAGTAAGGTACAGGGCCCCATGTTTTCTTAATGTACCTGCACGATCAAAATGCAGTAAAGTTGTTAAATGGAAATAATTTCCACACCTGTAAAACTACTTTACCCCCACACATGCAGTATTTTGAAGCTGGTGCAATATTTAATTATAAAAAGGTATATCTTTTTTAATGCAATAAAGCTCATCCGACATAAGCTGCTGAAAGACATCATGCATTCCTACAGGTTTATTTTGTGAAATTAATAACTTTAAATCCAGTGAAAAAGGCCCTTAAATCCAAAGTACCTACGCTTGTGTTATAAGAAATAATCTTCCCTGATTTGTGCTTTATATTTATGAGCAAATATAAATTTACTCTATGGTATTAAATCTATATTTTATTTTTTGTACTGATATACTCCATTATGAAAAACTACAGTGCAGTAAATGTGTATAAAATACTGCAAGACACCTGCGGTCAAATTATTGCATTGTAACTTGTTTACATGAAAGGTCAACAGAGAATATCACTGTTAACGCTACAAAAATGCATTTTAAAAACATTTAAGTTTGAATGAGATTGTCTGTATTTTACCTGCACACAAGTTTTCTGGTAGGTACTTATCTTATTATTTCCAGTTGGACAATCATGCATATATATATATATATATATATATATATATATATATATATATATATATATATATATATATATATATATATATATATGCATATAATAAAGTGTATTTCAAACAAATTACCTTGCACTGTAAACTTGCTGCTGTTTAAACAGTAAAGTTAATGTGTCTATAGTTAATTAGTATTTTGACAACGAAAGTTAACAATTGGATAACGCTTAAACATTTAAATGTTAACACCCTGATGACCTGTATGTCTGGCAGTTTGTCTACCTCCAAATACTACTGAGAATAATGGATAAAGTCTGAAATGTAGATGTACTATTATAACCCCCATAACCTATTCCATAATAGCTGTCTACCCATGTGCAGCATGCATGCATCCACTTGTGTACAGTGTGTTTTAAATAGTATGCCAATCTATCACCATTCTTCTTCTAAAAATGACATTTAGTGGAGTTCAGTTGGGAAAGCAATCTTAGATCACTGTGCCCCTACAGGTCACAACTTACTAGAATTACCCCTATGCCACTATTTAAACCTATGACTACAGCTACAGCAGTACAGCTTATGAATCTTTTCCCCCTCATCCTTTCTTTTCCTTTTTTAATGGGTGACTGGCTAAATTCAGCAGTGGGTACTTGTGACACTAGCGCAGTGTATATGTCTATGATGCAGCTATGAGGTTTTAAATCCCTCACCATATGTTTTCTCACCGGAACCCCTCGTCTTGCAAAATTACAGGAACTGAAGCTTAAAAATACAATTAGGTAGTTAAAAATAAAATACTAAACGAATATCACATTTATCGGATAAGCTTATTTCTTTTTTTTTTTCTTCCTATTTAATAAATCTAAAATACTGTCATGGTTCATCTAAGTATGCTTTGATATTTTTTATTTAAATGTTTAAATATTCCTGATAAACAGTTAGGGCATGCATAAGCAAAAGCTTGTTAGTTTTAAACTGACATCTGAATTTACCTTTTATAGACGTTGTATGGCTGTACTGCTATCCATTCTAAATGATGGCTTTGGCACATTAAAATACTGTATGGAACTGAAGGATACACAAATGACATTCCACACATCTCACATGTACACTGCTAGGCTGCACAGCTGTGAACCGCTCAGATGTTTGATTATCGATTGTAAGAGATAAAGTTCACAAATGAAGAACACAAAAGTGTTGAGTTCCTTACCCTAATGTATTATGTATGTGTAGACTTTGGCAAACAGGTTAAAAAAGATTGAGAGAAAAGAACATTTTTGCTTTTGCTATAGACCCAAAGAGCATATTCCTGAGTGGCAGCATGAAGACCCTGTCTTATGTAGATGTCAATGAATGCAAGTTTAGCCATTAGATTGCTTTATTTTTCATTTTATGCCACTGGCTCACTTTTTTATTATTAGGAAAAAAAAAAGATTTATTTCAGGGCCAGTAGCAAAGTGGAAATTTAAATGTACAGTGTATTTCTGTAGAGATTGTGTAAATGCTAACATTTACCGTACAGTTTATTAAATAAATGTATGTTTAGGGTCCCGTGATTTTATACTGTGGGTCAATTCAGTGCAACTTTATTTAATATATTGTTGATGCATGGATTTGTTTGGCAACAAGTGTAGTCTTTTACAATCATTATCTCTTTATATGCAATTGGCAATGACAGAGATTGTTTCTTTTTCTCTACAGACTGAACACACCAAGATACATTTCAGAAGCAAGACAAATGCTCATTTATGCATGTGGATGCACAGTGGAGGGTTTTTTGTTTGTTAGTTTTTTAGCATTTTCCCTAGCGAAACTGTGTCACAACACAAGGCACCTGAAAACCCAGGATACAAGTACCTATTTCACGTCTTGATATTGCATATAATACAACGGAAAGGATCGGTTGTTTGTCAGATCTCCTGTTACTAGCTCTACTAGCTTGAAGGTGTCATGTAGTCATGTATAACGTTCTACTGCTGCAAGCAACACAGTGTGGATCTCAGTGTAATATAGGAGTTAAGAAGGTTGAAATGAGGAAGGAAGATTGTGTCCCCACAGCTAAAACTGCCTGAGCAATAAGATCTGCTTTCTGATAAATACAGTGAACAGGCTAAACTATGGAAAACTATAGTAAGCAAACAAAAGGAATATATTTTAGTTTCAAATGAAACTCAAATGTGGAACTTTTTCAGTTTTAAAAAAAATGAACATACTTACAATTATTTATATAAAAAAATTATACAAAAAATATGTATTAACAGATTTCGGTATAATCTTCATACTCGTATTGCTTTATTTACTCTACTTTGTAAAGATGATAAAACAGATGTTTATTTGTATTAATTGTCCTTAGAGAACTTCTGTTTGTAAGTCCTCAGGCAGAATAACATTGCCAAAACAGCAAACCAATCAAAAAAAATTGACTAAAAGCAACCAGCGGTGTATACTTGTTGATGGCTATAAAAGACATGGCTGTAAAAGTATATAGACTGCTGAATCTAATTGGATTGTCTTACGAACACACACGCGCACACACACGCACACGCACACACTGACACACACACGCACACGCACACACACACGCACACGCACACTTGATTTAATGGTATATTTACTTCATTACCTAAAATGAACAGAAAAAAACAATGACCTCAATGGCTGGACAGGGTCAATAGTGTTTGCTGTAAAATTCTGAATAAACTTTTCAATGTCACCTTTAAGTGAAGTAATTTTAATGCAATAATAAAATAACAGAAATCAATTGTATCAACTTGGATAATATGGGTAACTGTGTGAGGGGTATTGTGATGACTTTGCCAGAAAAGGCACTGTCCAAAAAAAAATGAATATTGTAAAGTCTGCTGTATTAAGAAAATGTTTCTTGGTTGTAACTGATTCAGAGTTCCTTGGCTTGTAGATGAGCCGTGATGGATTTTACTGTATGTGGCTGTGAAGTTAGACCAGTGGGTATTGTGTCATTTTTGCCCTGTCATCTTCTGTAGCTTTACTGTACCACAGACAACCCGCTAACTATTTCATTTCAGTCTATATATATTTATGTTAAAATGTGCTGGTGAGCAGTTTACATTTTTAAAAACCAGTGTTCCTCAATTCCTTTGTGGCTTGATTTTCAAACACACAACAATCATAATGGTTGTGGATACAGAAAATAATTTTAAATTAACTTACATTTTTAAATTAACATGGATCAAAAGCACATTTTCATGTGTTTTACATTTCTTATTTTTTAGGTTTATTATTTTCTAATAAAAGTTGTAAATACATAAATACAGTCTTATCGTTGGCAACAAACAAAACCTAACAATGTGTACTGCATGCAACAGAATATCCCCTCAAAATAGGAACCATTGTTATTATAACAATGCAGTCATTATGTAATTTGTATATTTGAACACATTAACATTAAAATCACTATACACACCCTCCTTTAAGATGTATACATTTATATGTGTTGCTCCCTGCGTCCCTGCAACCCACCTTTGTTTTTGTGTTCGTTTTTTTGGCCTTTCTTTTTATTTTTTTTTATTTATTTTTTTTTTCAGTGACAGTGAGGGCTTTCAAGTGAGAAATCTTCCTTTGCAGCAATTGGTGGAGTTTGGTTTGGGGCTTCCTCTGAGCAACATGAACTTGGCCTCTCTGTGTTTCTAATACCTTCCCTGCCACTGAGAATCTGGGTACTTGAAAAACAGCCTGGGGCCATACAGCTGATTATTTCACTAAAATTTGCATCTTTTACAGGCAGTAATAGGGATTGCATTCACAAATGCTCCCAGGCCCTTGGCAGATATTACACAGTCATATTTAACTCCCTCCTTTTTTGCCCCCTCCTCTTCATCTTCTCCAGGGAGACACTTCCTATACCACCTACCCTGCTAACCTTGTGTGCGGCCCTCTGGCAGCTGTGCACTACTCCTGGCATCTGGCAGGGCCTACAGAAGGGGCTGAAATAAGCACCTTGGCCAAATGATGGAGTCCTCACTGGGGACTCCCCAGAATGTCTGTCTGCCTGCCTGTCTGTTTCCTTTCCACAGGTAGACAATTAAAGCTAAAGGTAGGACTTGCCACCATAAAGCACATCTTTGTCATTGAGCAAGTTCATTGTAGGGCTTTTTTTGTTCTCTTTGTGTGCATCACACATTACTCCTCAAGTGAAAAAGCAATAGGCTCTTTCTATAATAATCACTATAATAAGCTAGTGTGTTTTACAATATACCTCCCCCTCCTCCCCCCTCCTCCCCCCTCCTCTGCCCTGCTGTGTTGGGGTACCAGGAAACACCTGAATCTAATAAAATAGAGGGACAGTACTGAATACAAATATGTGTTATTTATTTAGTTATATATTTAGTTCTTTTTAAACTGTGCACCCTGAAGGCGGGAGCTTTTTAAAGTGCATTCACTGCGGATATATGTTAATTAATTTTTTTTGTCTACTTCAAATATTTTAAATGGATTTACAGGGGAAATATTTGATGTATTCAGGATTCTAATTGATTTGAATCATTTTTGCAATGTAAACTGTTTCCTGTGACATCAGACCTTTGGTCGTTGTCCATCCACCCTAAGTTGGGGCCCACCCAAATTTCCAAGCCTAGCTACGCCCTTGCCTTCACCTAGCCAAGAACCCCACATACCCTATTGCAATGAATACGTGGACAATACCATTGTATAATGTTCTGTATATACCTGAGGGTGGCGGAATGGTACAGATTTTATTTCAAGAAATGTATGTGGAAATATACATTTTGGTGTTGCTAATGTTGGCGTATGACCCAATGTTTGTAGATTCAATCTACCTTCTTTCTTTAATGTACAAGCAATATAAACATTTCCTATGGAGAGGAAACCTTGTACGTCTGGTGTGTGCATTTGTAGCTTAACTTTAATAATCTCTTACATTTATGACATTTATACACACACTTGTACCAGACAGAATGGGGTAAAACTAGCTATATTATGGATTATATGATAGACAGGATTATTTGTAGCCATAATCATAACTACCTTTCCAAGATTCTGCTGCACCCAACTGCTGCTGCTGGGCTCAAAGGTGTCTTCATTTGCTCTGGTGTTTCCAGCTCCAGGGAGTGAAATACTTGTGAAACAATGTGTGGTAGAACACATGCTGTCGATATAGAAAAGAGTTATTAGAGGTGATTGTGCATCGTATTACTCCTGTTTTCAAACTAAAAAAAGGGAAACATTCCCTGTTTAAATAAAGTAGTGTGACTAAACTTTATTACACTCAAAGCAAAAATAACAAAATTCCATATACTGTAGCAGGAAGGGGAAAAAAAATTGTGCAGTCCGTTAAAACAAAGGTCACACATGGTTTTGATTTCTGCTACAAGATTTAGTCATGCTAGGTGAGGTCATTGCTCTTAATGACCCCTTGTACTATCACATAATTGGACAAATCATGTGATTTATATCATTTGGATGCAAACCTTCCAAGCAGTAGGGTTATAGTTTTGGAATTTTTGTAGAGATTATATGGTTATTTTAGTTTATAAATAGCAGTCTAGTGGCTGTGACTTTAGATGAGTTTATAAGTTTATTCATACTATTTACAATCTGTTCCTTATTAAAGCTTATAATTATGATTTATTTTTAAAACACAGCTTTAGCAATTTCATTCTGGTGATAAAACAGGATTGTATGTAAAATCTGGGCGCCAGAAATTGTTGGGAAATTTATTCCAATGCCAGATGAGGGGTTTGTTTTTGCATGTGGTTTAACAAGAAGCCTTGCCCATTTGCTGAAATGTGTTACACCAGTTTTTCTAAAATGACCATGTGTTTGTATACTTGCGAATGTACTTACCCTAGGCATATGTAACTGCCATCCAAATTGGAGAATTAGGATTTCTGCAGATCTTTTAGGTAAAGAATTGCTTGAGCCAAACACATGACAATAATGTGTTTTTATTAGGGGTTGCATACTAGGATAACTAGATTCTAGTAATGTCATGTCATGTGACTGCCAGCAAAGAACTGTCAGCAACCCAAGAAAAAGGGCAGGCTGCAGAAAAGCTGGAAATTGTGCATTGTATTCGAGTCACTGGAATGCAAAACCCAAGACAATAAACTGGGTGTAAGTTGTGACTAGCTTAAATTGTATGATTCATTTTGTTATCCAGGCGAAACTGTGTGTGTGGAATGTTAAAATGAGCATTTCACACAGTGCACTTATCATGAAATTCACAAAATAAAGCACATTACAGTCTGAAAAACATATTACTGTGGTATCATTAAAATACCTGTTTTGTAATTTACCTATAAATCCGATACACTTTATGGCTCCATAATAAGCCAAAGTATGACAGATTTATTCATAAAGGTCATCTGCTAAATACATTTGCATGGTAAAACATTTAACCCTATTAGTCTAAGTGTCCTCACAAAGCAATATATTAACATTTAGGAATGCGGTGGTAAACTATCAACACCTATACACAACAATGGGATTAAATCATGATGTTTTTAATATTTTATGATGTGCATTATTATTTTAAGGGGGGGGGGGGGCATTGTAACTTGTTCTTTTTTGTCTGGTAACTGCATTAACTTCTGATTCTATTCATAACTGTGGCCTCTGTTACATGGGAAGAAAAGTTTTGTGATGAAGTCATCTCTGGTTTGAGTTACGCGAGAGACTTTAACTCACCCAGCTGTGGCTCCTCAACAACAGTTTTTGCATTCAGCACTGACAACACATCATCAACATGAGAAATTGAACAGAACCTGCAGAGAGCTGAATGAATGAAAGGGCACTTAAAATATTACAGACTTGAATGGGGGATGATGCCTAAATGTGTGGGGACACAGGACGGCACCCTGACAAGATATAAATGGGTACCAACTCTGCAGGGTTTGGACAAGAACATTTGAAACAACAATCCCTCACGTGACTGATTCATTTATAATATAAATCCGTCCCTGATCGTGTATTCTGTAACATATTTATGCTGTATCTCTGGAATGTGACAGCAGATCTGATAGACTTATAATAGCTGCTCAATAGTACGGAGCTCCAAGACTGCACAAATAAGTGATGTTTAACATAACATGTTCAAAAGTGATGAATCTATGGGCTGTGCTGAAGCACAGACTTTGCTGTAGATTCCCACACAAAATTTGCCTGAAGGAATATGAGTCAATGAGGAATGGCTTAAATCACTTCAGAACAATTTAATCATTTTTGCTTTTCACCATTCTCAACACATTTTTGACAGTGCTGGTGTTGATTTTCCTACCATTGTAAATGGGTACTTATTTTTTGCATGCGATATAAAGGTAATGATTGCAGCTAGAATGAATATGAACATGACATCTGCTCATAATTTTACAAGCAGTATTTTCAAATTAGACCTAGAAACAGTATTAAGCCACTTTTAAAAACATATTTAAATATTGGCTGATTTTGTAATGATATATTCCCTGTAGATTGGGGCACTACTATTCCAGCACATTTTGCTTGGAAAGGTGTGCCAGTCATTTTGCAAGGTTTGTGTTTGATGAGTTGTACCTTGTTGTAATCTTTACTGATGTACTCTTCAATACCATTTCGAACAGACCCAGTTAGTCAAAATGGTGGAATACATTTTATAGTCATTTTATTGGCTCCAGATTCATGTAGTATAGAATAAGGCAGAGAATCCCATTGAAAAAGTATCCAGATAGTGTCAGTTTTTATTGATTAATTTAATTAATATTTTATATATTTATATATGTTTCTATGATCTATTTTCAAATTGTAGGGCACCACTATCATTATGGCAGGTTTTAAAAAGTACCAAATAAGAAAAACTATTATAACTGTGTGTAATACTTTAATGCCAACTCTTCATGAAATGCCAAACACCATTTTGATTGCACCTTTTTGTTTGTTTTGTTGTTTGAAACTTTTTAAAGTTGTTTTAAGGATAGTAGTGCCATAATAAAAATTATAATTAAAAAAAAAAATCTGGATATTCTTTCTATCACCTTTTTATTTTAGTTCAGTAGATGGTTTTGTATGTCAGTGAAGTATTATAAGATTTTATTATATTTTATCATATTTAATTCTTCTCCTGGGAATGTCTGTGCCATTTTATAATAGCAGTAGCCATTACTGTCCACCTATGAAATAAACCAGTGGGCCACTACCCACATTAACCTATATATATATATATATATATATATATATATATATATATATATATATATATATATATATATATATATATATATATATATTAATTATAGATAGATAGATAGATAGATAGATGTAAAGCCCCAGGCGTTGGAAGAAAGTGGGTATCTTGAGAGAATTTTGCAAGGGCGCCAGGGAAATACCCCAGCTTTTCCTTAACAAGTTCCCAGGTCAAATATGCCATCCAGAGGAAGACATATTCTAATGGCACAGCACTCTCCTCCACACACAGATACAGTACTTTGCTCAAGTGTCTGAAGATGACGCATATACAGGTAATCCCCAGGTAACATATCAACATGTGATGTTCCAGCCCAGAGGGCAAGTGTATGTGTTACCTGCTGAGCCCCCAACACCTCATAGGCTGTATGGAAGTCAGGAGAATAACAAGTTGGTTCATGAATATTCTTTATAAATAGCAGGTTATTTAAAGCTACAGTACAGTAGGTCTTGATAGAGTTAGGTTGAGAAGAGTTTGAATTTAGTTTTCTTGAATGTGTTGTAATGTAATTGAATGTGTTTTAACTGAAATTTAAAGGTTGTTTTCTCATTGATCATGCAATATATATATATATATGTGTGTGTGTGTGCTTTTGTTTTACTTGTAATTGATTGCAAATAAACTGTTGTTAAATGTAAATATGTTTAAAGTATTGTGTTGGCACGTCTCATCTGGGGGTTTACTATCCTGGTAAGTAAAAAAACAAAACGAAAAACATCACATTTAAAGTACATGCACAGTTTTTTAGAATAAAGTTAGTCTTTTCTCCTACATTCAGAAAAGTATCTTGGAATTTTGAATTCAGCTGCATTTCTTTATCCCCAAAGAGCTCCTGTGCAGCTTGACAAAAAAAAGAAATTACTACAGAGCTTAATGCGCCAGCCTCCGATTAGTCTCTCAGCTAGCAGTGGGCACTGGCTTTGGGGGAGCCTGTGGCGGCTCAAGTCATACGACTCTTTGATGAAGTCTCTGTGTATCACTGCCTTAAAAACAATGATGCCTACAAGTAGGTGTTTCTTTTTCAAAATGTTATACATTTACATTTTTATGATTACGCTAAACAATGGAAATCCATTTGTAGATTCCCTCAATGTTAAGTGAGCCCAGAGGATGTTTTTATTTTTTTTTGGTTTTCATGTTCTTATACTGCATTAGTAACATAACTAAACAGGTGCTGGTATATAAAAAAAGGAATGTGACAGCCCTACAATGATCTGAATGTAGTTTGTTTCTCTTTCCACTCGGCACTGCACTGCCACTGTATAATGGAAGGTTGGAGACAAAATGGTCCCTCACCACCTTGCCTCCATGTAATGCAATTTAGCTTCATTAAATTACTGCAGGGCCAGCTACTTAAGCAGAATATTGATTTTCAGTCTAGGTCATGTTTAACATAATTCTGCGTAGGCAACAGCTAATTCTGCATTAAAACTAACACCCTAAGTGATCGCAGAATGGAACTGACCAAAGCTATCTCTTTACTACCAGGGGGCCTTATTTATATATAGTAAATTTACTGTATGTTCAAGTGCATACTTAAATCCATTCTTACTGAGCACAAACCGAAGTAGAAAAGGAATTGTTATGTCAAGATGACTTTAAAAAAAGAGTGTATTGGACAATTGAAAAAAAAAGAATGCTCTTTTTCAAAGTTCATTAGAATACAACAAACATTTATAGGGGTTGGGGAAAAAAAGTATGAAAACACCTGCAAAATGTAGCATGCAATACAATACATAAAATGTGCATCTCCTTTTCTCAAGTCAGTTTCAGTTAAAATGGGCAAGAAAGCAGATGGTTGATGTCAGACATGAAGGCCGATTGCAGGTGATCAGTTGACAGTTGCTTTCCTGTCTAAGCCTGCAAATTGCGGTTTCACAATGAAATGAGAGGTGGTCATTGAGGACTGGTACCTTTGTCATGTGCAGTCCTGGCAAGCCTATTGACAGTGGCAGGTTTCTCAATTTTTTTAGTGCCTTGGACAAGATTTCCCCTCTACTTTGAATTACATCTGGAATGAAGGTAATAAGACATTCTGGTTACTGAACAATATTGCAACTGATTAATTTGTGGTTTGCAATGCAAACAGAATACAATGTTGTCTTATTACTAGGAAGATAATAACAGTACGATATGCACTGGACTCCTATAAGGCCAATTATAGCAGTTTAGTAGTCGTATTAGTAATTTGTAGCACTATGTACTTATCAGATGATGGTTATTTGTTGAAATGATGCATTTTCATAATACAGCGAAAAAGGATAAAGTAACCTCATTTTTCAAAGTAACACTAAAGCTTGTTCCACGTACAGCATGATAGCTTCATAAAAGGTATATTAAATTCGACAGGGATGTTTTATGAACAGTGTTGGTTTAGCAATTCACCAATTTGCAGTTTTGTCACAATAACACACGCTTGAAATACTGTATGAGAAGTTGACAGAGGGTTTGTATAACTGGTGTCCCACACATATTTCAATTCTCACGGAGATTGCTAACTGCAAAAGCCCTGCCTCCCACACACTTCATATCCGTAGCTGTTATCATTTCCATTTGGGAAAGAGACGCAGGGTGAGCACAACAAGTCTCTTCTTTTTTTCTTTTTTCTTATTGTGTAAAGCGCATGTGAAGATCATTTTGGCACTCTGCAATACTAATTTCTTTAGTACTTTTTGTGCACTGCCTGGCATTTCTGTTTAATTTCGCTATACCGTCCGTCTTGTTTTTGTTCTTTCAGTCCTATGTATTTGTCATTCCACACTACTAAGACGTGTCGTTCTTGTCTGTACATTCCAGATACTTATTGGTTATGTATTCTGCTTCATCTTCTTCCTTTCTTTAGTTCTCCCCTTAAAGAATAAAAAATATATTCTAAATGCTGAATGATTTTCACCCATACCAATACATTTCAGAGGAACATTTCCTAGCCTCACATACTGCAGGTCACTGACCTGTACAGTTGGATTACACCTTGTGTGTTCAGCAAAGAACCTTTCTGAAATGCACTTTGAACTCCATTTTTGTTCAAAGTGTAACTAAGGGCATATCTTACACCATTGATCCTTTCACAGATGATTGCAGAAAGATAATGTGAAGCACATAGTTTATTTGTGAATAGCTGGATAGACATACAGAGTGGATAGACTGATGCACTTGTGAGATTGGTTTACAGTAAAGGTCTTCATGCTATGTTCTGCCTTAAAATACAACGCTAGGACTGATAAACATATAGACTAATATAGATTGCTTGAGGCTGGCCTGCTAGATGGACATGTCTTTAAATATGCTGCCATATTGTTTTTGCTAATCCTACCACAAAATCGCAATTTTACCCTAAACCTTTCATTTCATTCAGCAGAATTACTGTTCAGTATCCCAGAGGGACGATTGAAAAATAATATACACATGCTATTCAAAGTGTGGAAGCTCATGGAGCATGTAGTACCGGACAAACTGACAACCTGCTTTTATTAACTCCTCAAATACTTGTCTTTTTGACCTATCATCAGTATTCTGTCCTTAAAAAATACTTCAAGTAAATACATACTGCTAAAAAAAAACTAATTGAAGATTTGGTCGTCCCACTGAATAATCACAGACAGAGAAGTAGTCTCTTTAGAAAGCTTGGAAGTCTAGAGATTTACACCCCCTCCCCCCTCAGGTGCAATCAGTATAGACTAAACTCTGTGCCTGTTTCTAACAGGTTATTGATATTCAGCATTTCAAATTTAGAAACTGGCCTGAATGCCTTTCTAATGTGTATTATTTATTTTAACTTTTTTTTTTTGCATGAGATTTACAGCATGCAAAGGTGGGTGAAAATTATAAATGGAGGATATGCTGTTTTCCAAGAATCGATTCCTAAGAACACCTAGAGTAACTCTTGATTGCTGTTTGCCCTGAGAAACCCTTTCTTGGTACTGAGATTCATAAATACAGTCAGTATTTTTCTTTCTATTCCAGGCATGTGAACATGTTTATATTATATTTTTCCTCTGGCAGCCCCAAAGAATTAATTTGAGTGCCTGGTTGTATTATTGTAGTGCACAAATATTTGTGTAGAAAGCTAAACATTGTTTAGCACTGCGTAATTGCAATACAATAAATAAAGCTAAAAAGCAACAAATAAAATTAATGACTGTAAACAGTAAAGTGTATTCTGGACATTGATACTGGCTGACATTTAAGCCTGGGAAAAATCTCCCTGAAGCTATCTGAAACCCATCCTTCAGACTTGTAGAAGAGAAGGGCTTGCCAGGGCAAAAGCCTGGGTGAACTCACTCTTTTACTTATCAAAGCCCAAAGACAGAAAGATGAATTGTCTGGCCTAAGAGAATACTGGGGTCTATTCATTTGATCTAAACGGTGGGAGACCAACATCTTTAACAGTGTGTGTGTGAATGTATTTTTGCTTTTAAAAGTAAGTAAAATGCCATTGTGCTATTTTTAATATTTAAATTGTGCCTGTATTACGAATAGAGCTGTGTTTTTTTTTTTCCTAATGTAGGATGCTGACGAAACCGATATAGCAATGGCTCAGTGCTTAAAATAAGTTAAATCCACAACAGAGGAACTTTAAATTCAAATCTGTTCTTCCACCTCTGACATGGGCTGTTTATTTTGTATTGGTTTGTTTCTCATTAAATCCTTCAATTACCCTGCAGTGTAAAATGGTAAAAGTATTGGCATGTGCCACTTTCATCATGTACCCAAGTTTGCTTATTATTACCCTTGCAGAAAATGCTTGAGTGGTATTAGTCTCTGCTGTGGATTGCGGCACAGTTAATAAATATTATTTGGTGGGTTTTTTTCCCTGGGAAGCACTGCATTTCTTGATTGTTTTTTACAGTTGGATTGGGAATATTGATTTATTTACCGAGTCTACAATAATTGTATACAAGGAATGGAAAAATGCAGAGGTAACATTTCATCAACTCGAACACATTAATTAGCTGTAGTAGATTAGGCACAGATTTTCACTAAAAAGATTAGCATTTAGAGAGGAAAAGTTTTCAAGTAGAAAAAGAGGCTTTAATAGAGAAGTTACTCACTGAGCAACATATCTTATTGTTTTGTTTATCATGTTTGCCAAGGATAACTTTTACGATAAATTACCATTTTGAATTGAATAGATACACTGGAGCAGCCCTGTATAGTTTCACCTGTTTGTAAAGCCAAGAGAAGTTGGAGAAGAAGCTGTCAATCTATGTGCCTGTCTGTCTGCCAACCTGTCAGTGCATAAGGTTTTTTGTTGTATGGTAATTTAATTAAAATAGGGTTCTCTGTTAATCAATTCCTCTTCATCTACGGTATACGTTCCAAATTGCAAATAAGAGACAGAAGTGCATGACGTGTACAGTTTCCATGGATACCCTAGTTATCTCACTGAGGTGATATCATG
>NC_081195.1:5536516-5579016 GCF_902713425.1 Acipenser ruthenus
CATCATGTCCTGGTAATAGGGTCAAACAGCTGGATGGGGATCTGATGCACAGCAAGGCCAGAAGGACCAGGCACTTCTAGTGGAGGATGAATGGGCTAATAGAAAGCAATAAGACCTGTTTATTACAGTGTTTTTCTGCTTCACTGCAAACCTGTAATGATTGCCACGCTGCTGGATTGACAGTTGCCCTCTTTCTTCCTGTGCTTTTCAAAAGTGGGTAAAGGCCTGTTGACCTATCTCAGTGCCCCATAAAGAGTCCAATTTGCTTCCCCTGACAAGTAGGCATTAAGTTGTTCCTTACAATGTTTGATTGGACCTCATAGGTTAAATAAAATAGGCTTTAATTAGTGGCATACTTTACTTCACTGAGCAAGTCCAAAGAGCTAATGATATTTAAACGCATACAGGAGACCAAGAAATAGATTCCTTTTTTTTTTTTTTAGCTAAATAAGGAAGTATCAGCAGTTTAAAAAAATAACCTTGCTGGTAACTACCATTGGTTTATTACAGTATATACAGTATAACGCATGGTTTTATCCTTAGATTTATAACCAATATAAAGACCAATATCTAACAATATATCTTTACATAGCATTCATATTTCTCTGAAATATGTCTTTTTTTCTCACTGGTGAATTATTCCCTTATTTGTCCCGCTGCGTTTCTATTCTCTGGTTACTTTTAAAGGTCCTTGCTCTTTCTTTTGCTATAATCTGCATTCTAATATGTCTTGGCCCCTTTCTCTTGCTGCTCTCTTGAGTTTTAAATGATATAATGCTATATCACTGGTAAATGTCACAAATGCTGAAGAGATGTCAGCAGACCTGAGTCAAGAGGTCTGGAATTCAAATCAAGAGACTGATCTTTATCTGAAATTATGTGCTAGTAGCTTTCCAGCCAGTAAATTCAAACGGAAAGTACTTCCGTCTCTGGGCTTTCGTTGAGGGGGACTAGCGGTACTGTATCTCTTGCCTGTTGGGTTTTAAAGACAAGCAGAAAAATGCAATTAGGATATCTGCTGTTCACCTTATCTGAACCAAGACACAGCATAGGTTTCTCCAGAGAGATAGATATGCTGTATGTCTGTTAGCTTTTTAACCCTTCAGCCTTTATCGCTAACATTTTACCGTCCAATAATGATACGATTACAATCAGCAAACTTGCCTATAGAATTTACCCAATAACACCAGTTACTGTAAAGCAAGTGGATAAAAACAACATCTTTTCAAATATGGATTCAAGTGTGTTTCAGTGTACTGGAGTATACAGTTGAGCAACAAAGGAATTACATTTTTTTTAATTTAGATTTTGAAATGGCTAATTACAGCTTTCATATAGCTTTAACATCAGCAAATACATGAAGTCTTTGTTTTAGCTGCAGAAGAGTCCTGGTTTCAAATTAGATAAAACTCAGACCTGCTTCCTCTGTTGTAGTTAATTTGACAAATGATGATAGATGGATCATGGGGCAGTAGGATGAAGCATCATGCCTCGAGGAGGTAAAATTGATACATGCCATGGTTTACGATTCCCTGGGCAAAGCTCTGGCATCCGCACATTTGACAGAGCAGTTTGGTTTCCATTCCACTTCCTTCTGCCCGCTGCTGTGTTTAAAGGGCAGAAGGAAATGAAATTCATTATGTGCCATATGACAGAAAACTTTGTTAATCATTGAGTTCTTTATAATAATCCTAAATGGATTGCAAAGTCTACATTTAAATCATTATGCTGGGTCAACAGCACTGTAAATATGCATACAACAGTGTAAGATGTAACATTTCTTAATTGCGCATTTTGCGATTGGATCAATACATCTTGGTCAAAAGAAAAACTGTGGCTATTGGAGTTCTAGGGTCCACAATTTGGTGGTTAAAAGACATTTGAAATTCACTTTATCTGTTATGTTAATAATGCTTAACCAAAATAAGTTTGTGTGTTTAATTATGTCAGTTTCAAACCTAGGAAAAAAGAAACACCTGTGTTGACAGCCAATAGCTACAGTACTTGACAAAGGGAGGTGGTCTAGCAGCAATTTTATTTATACAAAAGTATCGCAAAGCACTGTACAGTACATAGCAGAAAAAAAGAACAAACCACAATACATTTGTATAGCTTGTCACACATAATCACACCATTTAAACAACAGATTTAAATAACAGTATACAGATAATACAAAAGCAGCAATTTTAAAGTTACATTAAAACCCACTAAGATGAGAAAGCTATTTTTATAAAAGTGCGTTTTTAGTCTTGACTTGAAAACTGTAACAGTCCCAGCTTCCCTAACAAATGAAGGCAGAGCATTCCATAATTTCGGAGCTCTACAAGAAAAAGCCCTACCTCCCACGCTTTTGTTGACCCTAGGAATAACAGCAGCCCCGCATCTTGTGATTTCAGAGTGCGGTTTGGAAGATACGGGGTCAGTAACTCCTACAAATAACTAGGTGCTAATCCATTCAAGGCCTTGTAAGTTAACAACACCATCTTAAAATCAATTCTATACTGCACAGGGAGCCGGTGTAAAGAGGCCAAAACAGGGGTAATATGTTCACTTTTCCTGGTTTTAGTCAGAATTCTAGTGGTGGTATTCTGAACAAGCTGTAAGCGGGATACCACACGTTTTAGGACACCAGAAAAAAGTGCTTTACAATAATCAATTCTAGATAAAACAAAGGCATGCATTAGTCTCTCGGCATCAGATACAGAAATAATTGGTCTAAGTTTGGCTATATTTCTCAAATGGTAAAAATCTACTTCAGTAACTACCCTAAATATGAGTCTCAAATGATAGATCAGGATCAAAGATGACCCCCAAACTCTTAATTTCTAGTTTAAGTTTTGATGAGAGACTGCAAGGATCGAGCTCATGTAATCCCACATTTCCTTTTAGTTGGTTCTATGAGTCCACTAGCATAACCTCTGTTTTATCTGAATTCAACATTAGAAAATTCTGTGACATCCAATGCTTGATGTCTGTAAGGCAAGTGGCTAATAACACCCAGGCAGAAGAAATTCCTGGCTTTAGGGACAAATATAGCTGGGTATCATCAGCATAGCAATGGAAGTTCACTTCGTGTCTGCGGATAATGTCACCCAATGGTAGCATATATAATGAAAACAACAAGGGACCTAGAATGGAGACCTGTGGAACACCACAGACAACTCCGATAGTGTCGAGTATTTTTGTTTTATGCTATTTTTATAACTAGTTATTTATGTTTTATAATTTTATATGTGCATACAGCTTTCTACACCGGTTTACACAGAAGTTTATTGCGTAAAGTTTATTTTATTACAGTTTTATATGTTTATGTATATGTGTTCGACCCAAGGCATGGGGTAGGCATCGAACTTGGCAATAGCGTTTACCTCACAGAAATCAACACAGAAGCGGTTGGTGTCGTCTTTTTTGGCCACTATTACAATTGGACTGCACCACTCGCTCCTGGAAGGCTCAATCACCCCAAGTTCGAGCATCGCCCATACCTCTTTGCTAACACCACTTTGTCGACTTTCTGGGATCCAGTAAGGTCTCTCTCGTACTGTGGCACCTGAGGGAGAGATAATGTCATATTCAACAAGGTTAGTTCTACCGGGCAAGTCAGAAAAAACATCGCTTAACTCCTCAATAAGCTTACGCAGCTCTCGTTGCTGATCTGGAAGTAACTGTTCCGACATCGAAATGACTTTAGAGCTAGGGGTCTCTAGATAGGGGCCTAAATCACCCTCTACTTTGCCTGGGGCTATAAATAAGACCTCCCTTGCCTGCCAGGGCTTTAATAAATTTATATGATAAATTTCTCTTTCATTACGGCGATCGGGCTGTCTAATTTTATAATTCACCTTTCCTATTTCCTCCGGGTATCACGTTGCATAATCTATCACCACTAATATATGTGTATACCCAGAATCAGAAGGTAGCAAAGGGCCCACTATGTCCATTGCAATGCGTTCAAAATGAGTGGAAATAATTGGCAGTGGGACCAAAGGGGCGGGGCACACTTGACCCAGTGCTACTCGCTGGCAGTCTGGGCATGTGGCTACATATTTCGACACATCATTATAAAGTCCTACCCAATAAAATTGAGCCAATATTCGCTCCCTTGTCTTGTCAGCTTCGACCTCAGTCCAACAATCCGTTCGAACCAATAATTGTGTTACAGGCTGTCCTGTGCCCATGGCAAGGTTTACCCTATACAGTAATTGCCCCTTGATAATGAAATGTGGAAATACTAGCACCCCAGCACCGTCAACATCCTTACCTTCACTAGACCGGACCTGTCCCCAAGTGTGCACTAGTGAGGGGCCATTGCGTTGTCCCCACACTATGTCCACATTTGAGTGCCACATGTCCGGTATATTGAGAGGGGCTGGAGTAGCATCTGCCCTAGATGGCCCAATAACCTCGCCCTCTCAGTCACGCTGTGTACTGACTCCTTTTGACTGGCGTTTGTTACCATCCCTGCAGTCTCCCACCAGACCTCAGCCTCGTCTCAGTAATGCTCCTTCCCACTTTCCTATCCGTCTCTCTTTATTTGTTTTTCTAGGACAAAAGAGGGGGGAAAACATTTCATTTTGAAAAGGAAAAACATCAACAATTATTTCCTTTTTTTGTTTTTCTGCCACGTTTACGTGTGCAGTCCAGTCTGCCATTAATTTGACCAATTCTTTATAATTTGGCCCTTTCTAGATGGCCGACTACTGTCGAACCCTGGGAATTAATTGTCGGGCCATCCAGTACAGGGTACTGGGTTCCCTTTACACAGCGCCATCACAGGTCGGGAAGGAGATCTAACACCAAGAATCATTCGATCTCTGTCACAGGTAGCAAAAAGAAATCTAGGATTATTTTTATTTGTTTCAATTAAATTAGAATAATATGATGATCTAGCCAACACCAGAGCCTTCCTATATTTAACCAGGAGGCCCTTCCATGAGATGTAATGAACATGCAATTTAGATTCCGTCCATCTCCATTCTAGTTTACGACCCTCATATTTCATCTTACGAGTTGTATCATTAAACCACGGTGAGCTTTTTTTTAAAAGACACTTTCCAAGTTTTGATTGGCGCTACAGTATCTAAAATACCAATCCAGGTGGTGTTGTAGGGATTAACCAGCTCATCTACTGATGAGCACTCAGAGAGTGGTAATGAGCTCAATACATCAGAAAGCTTAACAGCAGTTGAAGAATGAATTACCTGGGATTTAAATGTGTGGTCAACAGTCGTTGTAGATACTGGCAGATTCACCTAAAAAAGAATGGCAAGATGATTAGAAATAGTAAGATCTAGGGGAAATTACCAGATCTAAAGTATGGCCACGATTATGCGTAGGACCTTTGGCATGCAGGATATAATCTAAGGAATCCAGTAGCCTCAAAAATTCCAAGGAGTTAGAATCAATGTCAACATGAATCCTATCATATTTGACTGTCAATATAGATAGCAGATCCCCAATTTCAGTCAAAAATAGTTTCACTTAGATGGCCGATAAATAATCACAATATAAACAGGTAATGGACTGTTTAATGTCAAGGTTAAAACTTCAGAAGATGAATAACAGATGAAGAACAGTAGCAAGTCCACCTCCCTGTCTACTAGAGCGAGCTTTCTGGAAATAAGAATAGTTAGGTGGAGAAGCCTCAATCAGGGAAACTTTGTCATTTGGTCCAAGCCAAGTTTCAGTTAAAGGGAGAATATCAATGTTGTAATCCTGAATAAAATCACTAATTAACGGAGCCTTATTAGACAGAGACCTGACATTAAATAGACCTAGGTGTAAATTTGTCCAATCAAGAGCATGTGATTGAGCAGGGGTAATAGGAATTTGATGAAGGTTATTGTAGCACACACCTATGTGTATATTCAATGGGTAACAGGAATGGCAGGATACTTTAACATGAATTTTACATCCCTCCCCAGTTTCCTAGTTTAAATTGACATGTAATGTGTTGCTAGTTAGTGTTTTACATAATGAAACTACATTATTCCACTACACACTGTGAGATTGGGAAAACCCAGAAAACCATCAATAAATCATCAATTGTTTCTTCATATACTGCTGATAAAAATTTGCAAATCCCGAGATGTTGCATGAAGCTCAGAATTCCATGGCTAAAACCTAGTGCTGAAGATTATTTGAAACATCTAAAAGTCTGCATTTTTTATTAAGTTGCACTGCATATCCCAGCAATAATACAATATAATCATAGTTCCTTACTGCCACCATCAGCCATGTTCTTGAATTTTGTGTTTTACAAAAACTAATGATTCCAACATTGTCAAAACAACCCTGTTTGGCAGTCACGTTGGATTAATGCTGCATGGGAGCTCAAGAGTGAACCAGTGTTTAAGATTGTATTTCCAGATGGCGCTTACAATGAAACATAGAAATATATGTTTAGAAAAGAGCACAACATAGTCAAGGAAATACAGTCATTACTACTGTACCAAGAGAGATGTATGTTATTTAAGTAATTCTTCTGCCCCTCAGTATCATACCACTGTAGAATGTAAACTCATTTCTTACTGGCTACTCACAATGGGCCAAAGATATCTATTTTGCCTTAAGCAAGGCTTAAGGTTAAAACTTTAGTGTGTAAAATAGTTTTAAGTGGGGACATTATGTGGGGAATGGGATAAGGGGCTGGAAGTTTGTTTTGATAAAAACACTCCCACCAGCACCACAACCACCACTGTATTCAATGTTAAAACGTTCCATAAACAAACAGATGATGGTATTCAGCAAGGAAACATGTCAAACTTGTATGCCCATACTTTAGATTTATTTGTTTTCTTTTGCAACTGCTATTAATAATCTAGAGAAAGAATAATAATATTGAACCTTTGATATCTTTGCATATACATTTTATCATGCCAGCTTTCTACTTTTCATTGTGATCGTTCTACAAAGGTTACATCTATCTGTAAAACTACTGAACCTGCTTCTATTAAAGTCCTCTGGGAAGTTCTGTGGTCTTCTTCATGTTTCAAATATATTTAGCAGATCACTTTCTGCTTCTGTGATTCATCGTACCAACATTCCTGCCAAGCAGTAGTTATTACTTTTAGATCTTTGTTTGTCTTGAGTCATTTTACAGCAATCTTCATGCACTTTGGATGGTAACATTTTCAGATTGTTTGCAATGCCCCTATTTTCTTTTTTCTTTTTTGTTTATTTTTGTTTTTTCTTTAGCACGACAATAGCACCATTCACTGGAAATGTTATGTCTTGGCATGGTCCATTGACATTAGTAATTTCTGAAGTAACTAATACTATTCTATGCACACAATGTAAATTCCTACTTTTAAGCATCATCATTAAGCATTGTTTATTATCTAATGGCTTTTGGTTGCCAATAAATATCCACTGCTGTTGGCAGACAAACAACATCAGCTGGCAACTTGATTTCCTACTTTTAAAAATGTAAATACAAAATTAATATGTATTGGTTTTATCAATACTAAATTTTAAAGAAACAGTTTTGTGATATTTTATTTTAGCACTTCTGGATGAAATGGGGGAGGGGGGGGTCATGGGCCGAATTGGTTCGACTGAGGCAGGAGATTTGTGGAGAATATATGATCTGTGATGCGAGATGGTTATAATCCTTTTCTGACATTTATTGTTGTTTGCCTTCTGTTTGAATATTGGGGTTTATTTGGGAATCACTTTGTAAACAGAGCGAATCCATCGTTTGGGGATGGGCTGATTATTCTTAAAAGTGCTTTTGTGTTACGTGTATGCTTCTCAGAGTGTTTAATTACTCGTACTCAATCAGTGAAAATATACAAGGCTGTTACTGTTCGTATATATAGACTTAGGTCACATTGCGTTTCTTTCTGGGTTAAAGACTGTGTGGTTGTTTCGGGTGTGTACTGGGTCATCTTTCATTTACCCTACCTAACAAGTTTTTCTGTGTGTACATGTGTGTGCTATTTATTTGTGCTCATGTTTGCGCATACTGTGTTTTGTTTTACATCTTCTTATAGATTATTAGTATTGCTAAAATGTTCTCCTTGAATTTTAAGGGGATAAACCATCCAATTAAGTGTAAAAAAATCCTTTCTCTCGGGGCTCCCGAGTGGCGCATCCAGTAAAAGCACTTGCGTAGAGTGCAGGATGCGCCCTATAGTCTGGACGTCGCAAGTTCAAGTCCAGGCTATTCCTTTGCCGACCGAGGACGGGAGCTCCCAGGGGGCGGCGCTCAATTGGCCGAGCGTCGCCCGGGGGGAGGGAGGGCTAGGTCGGCCAGGGTGTCCTCGGCTCACTGCGCACCAGTGACCCCTGTAGTCTGGCCGGGCGCCTGCGGGCTTGCTTGTAAGCTGCCCGAGAGCTGCGTTGTCCTCCGACGCTGTAGCTCTTGGGTGGCTGCATGGTGAGTCCGCAGTGTGAAAAAAAACGGTCGGCTGACGGCACACACTTCAGAGGACAGTGTGTGTTCATCTTCGCCCTCCCGAGTCAGCGCAGGGGTGGTAGCAGTGAGCTGAGCATAATAAAATAATTGTGTTCTCAATCCTGAAATTGACCATCAACCACCATCACTAGGCCCAACTTCAAGGAAAGCTAGGCTAACAAAAGAGATATGCAGGGATTTGAACTTATTTGACATGTGGAGGGTGATAAACCCAAAAGGGAGATATTTTACATTTTTTTCATCCCCTCACCAATTTGTTTCAAGAATTGATTATTTTTTTACCTCTTGGTTGGTTTCAGACAGGGTTAAGAAGTCTACTATTGGCATCCGCACGTTGTCGGACCATACCCCAGTAAGCATTGATGTTTTACCCCCTATTATGATCCCTCCTCTCGTCGATGGCGACTGAACACTTCTCTGCTGAGTAGCCCTCCATTAATAGAATCTCTTAAACAACAATGGAGTCTTTACATGGATATTAATAACACACCTGATGTTGACCCATCTACTGTATGGGAAACTGCAGAAGCATACATGAGGGGTGCTATTATTTCATAAATGCAACAAATATTTTGAGACCAAAGATATGAATAAGATTATGAGAGAATATTATCAAAAACTATATTCATTTGATTGTAGTAATTCAAGTGAAAATAGACAAAAGTTTCTAGACCAGATTACCCTCCCCTCACTCACGGAGGACCAAAGGAACAAATGATGTAGACAAATTTCAGAGAATGAAGTCCTGGAGGCTATAAACTCTTACAGAATGGGAAGGCACTGGGGCCAGATGGCTCTGGCCCAGAATTTTATAAAGAATTTAACAAATTAGTGGTTGGCCCATTGACTCATATGTATGTCGACTCGTTTAATAAAGGTTTTCTGCCCCCAACTCTTAATCTTGCAAACATTTCTCTTATATTGAAAAGGAACAAGGCACCTGATGTATGCACTTTTACTGAGTGTAATGACAAGTGGAATGAAACATTTATCTTATGTAATAAAAAACAACCCTGACGGGAACTCCCCGGGGGAGGGAGGGCTAGGTCAGCCAGGGTGTCCTCGGCTCACCGCGCACCAGCGACCCCTGTGGTCTGGCCGGGCACCTGCGGTCTTGCCTGTAAGCTGCCTAGGGTGGCTGCATGGTGAGTCTGGAGTATGTAAAGAAGCGGGCGGCTAATGGCACACGGTTCGGAGGACAGCGTGTGTTCGTCTTCACCCCTCCTGAGTCAGCGCAGGGGTGGTAGCGGTGAGCTAAGCCTAAAAATAATTGACGACTACTAAATTTAAAACAAACAAAAAAAAACCCTGTAGTTTATAACACAATTAAGGTCTGGCTTGATTTCAACAGATTTGCTGGTAGAAGGGGTTTTTCCTCGTCGCTGATCCCTCTCATAAAAAACAAAACATTTCCCCCTGGCATTAAAAATAGTATTTTTTACTTTTGATACCATAAAGGAATTAGGGCTATTGGGGATCTCTACAAGAATTATGTACCAATGTCATTTGATCAGATCCAAAGAAAATATGATATCCCAGATAAACATTTCTATGGTCTCCTACAAATCTGTCATTTCTTACAGACAAAGGTCTCATTTCCCCCAGGATTGACGGTCAAGACTCCAGCTGATACCTTCCTTTTACAATCTAAAAACCCTAAGAACATTATCTCCTCTTTCTACTTGTTCATTTACTCAGTTGGTTCAAATAATATCACTGGCGTAATGAGATCATGGGAGAGAGATCTGGGGGGAGCACGCATAGGGCCATAACCTTAACAAGGACTACATACACTTGTAATGAGATGAGAGAAGCTCAGTATAAAATCCTGCATAGAACTCATAGGATGCATTATATTCTTAATAAGTTTAACCCACAGATATCATCAATATGTATTAAATGTCAAAAGAGCACAGGTACTAATATTCCTTGTTTTTGGCTATGTCCTTTAAAAGTAAATTCTGGAACATGCTCATCCAAGAGTTAGGACTTATATTTCATTGCAAATTAAAAAAATAAATAAATAAAAATAAAATCCTTGGATGATTCTCCTGAGTATGCCTACGAATGGGTTAACTTTGAATCCCACCCAATTAAAATTAGCTGGAAAGTTGTTATTTCTTACTAGAAAATGCATCTTATTGAATTGGATCAATGATAAGCCACCCACTATAACACAGTGGTAAAGAGAGGTTTTTAAAGTTCTCCCCATGGAAAGGCTGAGTGCCATTTTAAAAAGTGATGCAAACTTTTTTCTGACTTTGTGGCAACCAATACTAAAGTACCTTCCAAAGGACTTGGCAGACGTTGTGCAGGAGGGACATGCTGCTTTGGATTAGAAGTGCCCTGTTTCCTCCTATACAACCTCTTAGGAGGCTCAAGATGTTTGTATCTGTATTGGATTCACTGATTGTACTTATGTGCACTTATTGTCACTTTTTTCTTTTTTTTTGTCCTTTTTTCTGTTTTAAAAATCAATAGAAATGTTCATAAAAAAACACCTTGAAGATAGTCATGTATTCAATCTGTGTCTATAGCTAACCAAGGACTGAAATGTTTTCTTTTTGTTCTTTCTTTTTAAGAATAAAGACAAGTGAGTTTGGTACAATGCAGCCATCACTGAACTGTATTTATTTAAAGTAAAAAAATGAAAGGTATATAAAATGACAAATATAGGATGGTATCAGTGCTCAGACAGTTGTGGTACTGTACAGTATCTAAATCGTAGTGAAGTAAGGTTGAAAAAAGAAAGAAGAACATTTTCCAAAGGAATATTTTTTCTAAACTATCAAAGCTCTCAAACTATCAATGTATTGCACTGCTCCATTTTTAAAGCAGTTAGGGTTCAGCACTGCCAGTATCAGATATGTTCAATGCTCAGCTTGGGTGTCAATCATAATGCAAGAACTCAATTTTTCTTTGCCATTTTATTGTTGAACCTGTTGAATGTATTCTATCTGTGTTGAGAACTTGATATTGTAATATGGTTGTAAGAGGATGCATGGGATTGTTCAAGTTCCTTTTTGTATGTGGCAAACCTGAACAATATACCCTCCAGGCATATTCTGGCACTAAGCTGAGCCACCTTTACTTTGCAAAGTTGCTCCAGGGGGCTCTTTGGTAAACTGCCGTCTGTCTCCTTCCCTCGGGTAAGGAGAACCCAGTCACTCGGGATCCACATCCAGCAACCAATCAGAGCTCTGCTGTTCTCTCTGAAGCCCCGCCTATTCTGTGAACAGGTCTCAGAAGACCATCTCGAGGGCTATATTGTTTTCCCAAAATTATCATTCCTGTGAGGCCAGGGCAAAACTGATACTCTGGTACAACCGTTCTTTAACAGAACTCAGGTGGCACAATAAAAATACATACTGAGTCATTATTGTATGCCGTGTCTACCCTTCCCAATTTGCAACCCTGCCCGTATAAACAATGGTATTATTCTATTTCTTTTCATGGATATATTTCATTGACATGGTAGCAAAAATCAAGCGGGATGATGTTAAGATAGAAAAAAAAGGAACAAAGAATTTAAAAAAACAGAGATGGTGCAGACTACCTCTACAAACCCTATCTATTAGATAATCTTCAAAGGGCTATATGATTCATGGGTTGATAATTTGATTGTCTGTCTCTTGGATATACACTGCCAGTTATTTTTGATTTGCAAGTCAGTGTAGAGTTATCAGAAGCTGGCTTTGCAGTCTGTTTTGTAAAGCCATCAAAATATATAAGAGTTGGTGGATCTGTAGATCAGACTTACAAATTGGGCTATTAGTTTGGACGATAAAGGATTCTGAAAGAAAATAGTTAGTAACAAAATCACACTTCCATATCTGTACGGCTGTGAATCTTCCTGCTTTAGAAAAAAAAAAGTTCTTACTAGCCAGAAAGTAAAGTACAAAAATTGAAAGCATATTGCACATGCTGCAGGAAGGATCGCAAAGTCATGACCAGTCCATCTTTTCTGAAATAACCACTGTGATAAATCATCATGGTAATACAGTATCCACCACTTATACCATCCAGGGTTATTGCGGGCAACCATTTATATTGGGCAAATAGCATTTGCCATTTGCCATTCCCACTGATTTCAATAACAAAGACAATGTTTATACCGTGTTAACACTAGCACCGCCATAGCAGCTTTTTGAACGGCTTTTGCAATTCAAATTTAAATATCTCCGCGTATGTGAATATCTCGTGCATGTCCGTTCCTAAGTGTTACTAAATATTTGAATTAAATACCCATACGGTGTTTCAGCTGCAGAATCGTAAACATGAATAAGTTATAAGCACTTGCTTCTTCAACCGCCAGACCCGCAGTTTATGTGGCATATTGAAATCAATACAATATAGCTGACAATTTAGTCTGGGCTTTGTAAAAAAATCAAAGTCATTGTGAAAGAACGTATTATATACTCCTGTCGAGTGCTGAAACACTAATGAAAGTCATTCTACACATCATATATTATTATTATTATTATTATTATTATTATTATTATTATTATTATTATTATTAATTTTATTAGCAGTTGTCACAAAATATACACATTGAATCACAATACAGTGTGGTATAGCTACTTTTTTCTTGTCTGCCTGCCCTCTGAATCAGCTCAGTAAGTTTGTAACTGTCCTTTGTAATTCAATCTTGAGAACGTTGCAAACCCAGGTGTTGTGATCAATGCCTTGATCAGACACCTCTTGATCATGTATGCTAATTCTTTTGTATTAGGTGTAGGGCTGGCGACAGGCTGGCTGGTGTTAGCGTTTATTAGACTCAGCTGTGGGCACTCCAATTCACTATCATCTGTATACTGACTGAGATGATGGCTCAAAGACGAGTACTGAATATGGAAGAAGTGCTTGAACTGTTACAAGATTTGGCTGAAGGAGATTCTGATGGCGGGGTGAGAGATAACGACAGCGACTCACCTTGGGCTGCTGAAACCAATAGTTCTGACAGTGAAAGTGAAGACACCGAATCAGATTTACCTGCAGGTCAAACACAACAAGTGCCGACCAGGGGGAGAGGGAGAGGTTGTGGCCATGACAAATCCAGATCCACTACTGGAGAAACAGCTGCTGTCCCTGCGGCATCTCCTGCATCTGCCACTTCAGCAACACCAGCACCAAGGACAATTACACCTGCTGCATCAGATTCTCCAAGCGTAATTCAGGAGAGGCTTTGAGAAAACGCACATCAGAAAATGTTTTGTCTGAAGCTTCAGGCCCAACGCCGCACGCAAAACGAAACATAGATACCCCACTCAGTGCATTTTTGCATTTTCATATCGAAGCCATTTTAAAATGGAGCCGCACATTTGTTGTATTTGGTTGTATGTAGTCCGAAATCTCGGCGGTTCTAGTGTTAAGCACGCCGTATATTTTGGGTAAACTCAGCTGTTTGGATCTCCTTATATGTCATTCACATAGATTTAAATAACAAACACACTGCGTATTACTGTAGTAATTACTCTTACTAATCCACCAATCAGCTGTTTTCACCTTGTTACCTTGTCATTCACATATATTTAAATACAAAAGGCAGCACTTTACTGTAGTAAAAGTTTGACAGATCGATCAATCAGCTGTTTGCTCCTCGTTACTGAGCGATTACCCCTGTTGTACCTTGGCTATTTAATCCCTGTACGCAGTGTCGGGTTTACAGTTTGAAAAAACAGCACTGACTGCAACAGCAAGCATGGCTGGAAAGAGAAAAGCGATGAGCATCAGCACAAAAATTCAGTTTAATGAAATGTCTCTGGGGCTCCCAAGTGGCACATCCAGTAAAGGTGCTCCATGTGGAGTGCAGGATGTGCTCTATAGCCTGGACGTCGCTGGTTCGAGTCCAGGCTATTCCACAGCCGACCGTGGACAGGAACTCCCAGGGGGCGGCGCACAATTGGCCGAGCGTTGCCCGGGGGCCTGCAATCTTGCCTGAGAGCTGCATTGTCCTGTAGCTTGGGTGGCTGTATGGTGTGTCTGCAGTGTGAAAAAAAGCGGTCGGCTGACGGCACACCCTTTGGAGGACAGCGTGTGTTTGTCTTCGCCGCTCCCGAGCCAGCGCAGGGGTGGTAGCGGTGAGCTGAGCCTAAAAAAAAATTAATTGGCCATCCCAAATTGGGAGAAAATAATAAAAAAAATAATTGGCAACTACATTTTTATTAAAAAAAAAAAATGTCTCTGTTAGATGCTGTGCACTTGCTAAAGCATGCCTGGAACTCTGTCAGTCAGCAAACAATGCAACGTTGCTTTAAAAAAAGCTGGGTTTTCAGTAGTTGAGGAGGAGAGTGCTGACGAAAATACAACCAAAACTGAAACTCTGACAACACCAGAGGGGATGTCAAGGAAGAATTCTCAGCTGTGTCACCTTAGCAACCAAGACGCTCTGCCGGAAACAGACATCAATGACGTAAGCATGCATGCTGCGCTTGTAACACTGCAGTGTGCTATGGAGCAACATCCGGATATGGAGCCGAATTGGGATTTTTTAGAAAACACTGACATAGTTTGCCGTCCATACTTGCAAAAAAAGATCGTTCAGATGCGTATCACAGAGTTCTTCACTGGAAACAATTTGCAGTAATGTAGCCAACCGCTTACATGCTTCTTTATTTTGTTTACTGTACTGGTGATAGGGGGTCATTTTGAATGTCAGGTTATTGTGTAGGAGCTTATATCATCCATCGCTTACTGTGGGCGAATCACGTTAACACAAATGCACCCGTTCTAAGCGATGGCGACTGTATCTAAAACATGACCCAGATTTCTCTTTGTTCTCCCCATTAAGGGCCAAATCTGAAGAAGTTCTAAGCATCCACTTTATCAAGCATGCTGGCAGAGAGGTTATTAATAATTGTGTCTGTGTGTGTGTCACAGATGCTGCACAAATGAACGTTTCTCTGTCATGGTCTCTTGACACTGGGGCTCTGGGGGTGGTATTATAGACCCAAATCTGTCTGTAGCCAGCCTGCTCTAACATATAGAAGAAAGATATATATAAAAAAAGCACACACAAAGAAAGTTGCTACATGATACAGGTGACATACAGACGTAGATTTTTTTTTTTTTTTTTTGTTCGCTCCATCTTCCAGTTGTCTTAGTTCTCATCTGGACTGAAATGAACAATGATGGGATGCAACTTTCACTTAATACTCCTCAAGTAACATCTGTTAATTCTGAACTTGTCGGAGGTCAGTGGTAGGGGTGAGCGAACCTCAAACCTTAAAATTTGAACCGGAAAAAATTAGCCAAACTTTTCATAAAGACCTTAATATGAAATGCCATTATGACAGCCTTCTGTCTCAGCTATCTTTATTGAATGAAATGTTGGATTCATCTTAATTTTTTTTTTAATGCACTTGCACATGGCAATACCTAGTGCTACAGCATTTTTTGTATTTAATTTGTCATATAGACACATATTTTGTTGAAAACGACTCCTTCACTGAAAAGTATTGTTAAATAATGATTTTAATATAATCTGTGCCACAGTCACATATGATAATGCCAGAAGGCATGGATTACGATAGTTTGTTTATATTTATATAACAATGCCTCTATACCTATCAATAATTCACCAAACAACAATGTGCATTTGTGTCAGAGATGTGAGCATGCTAAATCAGATTTTTTTTCCCCTTAGTTTTTGCACAATGTGAAGAGAATTGGCACAGCTACTGTCAACATGCACTTGGAAACAAATTTGTCTTTGTAAACGTAAACCAACAGCTACCTATCCCCCCCCCCCCCTTGAAAGTCTATTCTTTATTAAAATCCCAGATGTAAGAAAACTCAGGCTGACTTTGACTACATGTTAAAATAAAAATGATATAAGCCAAACAAGTGGCATGCAGATTGGTTAAAGCAATTAATCTGTTTAAAGAGTAAATGAAACAATAACGGGAGCAACAGTTTGACACTGAGAATTGTAAAAATGCATGTACCAAAGTAATGGATAATAAATCTAAGAGAAAATTCAAACTGTAAAATCTCATTCAAGTAACAACTGGGGTGTTGTAATTGTTTTTATGTCGCTACGCATTTATGATTTTTATTATTATTTATTTGCTTACAAAGCACTTTTCTGAAAAAAAAAAAACTGTGAAATCCCTGAACTATGTAACAAACACAAATTAACAGGACAGATTAGTTGGAGTCACTACATTGAAATGCAGATGGCATCTTATACATCATGTCAGTAAAATACAATTGTAAAAAAAATAAATACAAAAAAAGTGCATTTCACAAAACATTGCCCTTAGAAGAGATTAGTCTCATGATATGTGATGACAAATTCCAAGTGGCCATCAGTACATCTTTAACTTTTAGTTTCATTTTTTTGTAATTAAAGTTTGAACATTACTGATATAAATGATCATGAAATGACTTAGTCATCAGCTACCATAATTCTATTTATATAACACACATTAAAAAAAAAGTTTTTCATTTTTTTTCTGATGTGTGATACACATAACTGTGACATACAAATAATTACAGAAAGGTGGCATGCAGCGGTGTATAAAATGGTGTGCGATACACAAAGAATTACAAGAGTGTGAGATATACATGGGTGCACATTGTGCATTAAATAATATGGTAGCGTGGGATTTCTAAATATACATTTATACCAGGTTTGTTCCCTAGCTAACTTCTGCAGCTGATCTAACGAATGTTATTTTTACTTTTTTAACTAGACCAGGCCCTAGCCCAAATGGCTGCAGGTTTTTCATTTATGAGGTGCAGGTCGGAGCATGTATGTTCAAAGTGGCAGGAGGGGGTGAGAAGCTATTGGTTTTGCAACTCATTATTTAGCTCCTGCAAGCCTGCAAGGCTGAGTTCTGAGTAAACACTCATTACATTAGTAGTTCATAAACAGATTTTTAAAAACGACACTGGAAAACTAAACCGTTTCGTCCTTATGTAGCCTAGATGGTATGAAGCTTAGGTATGCAGACTGAGGATATTGCCTTTAATAGGTTGAAGGATGTAGATTCAGTAAAAGCCGTGTTGTGAAAAGTGATGACACAGGTCTTCTGATAAGACTACAGCTTTTCCATAAGTAAGCTTGAGGTGCTGAGAAACTGCAGGCCCAGCTGTAGTACACAAGAGTTCAGGCTCCTGCTCAGGGCTTGTGTTTCACAATGACCTCAGCTTCCTGTGTGGAATGGGAACCACTGCGAGAGAGCACTTGTAAAACCTGTCCTGAAGAGTGAAGTTATGAAGAGGTGCTGCTGTGTCAAACATCTGCTTCATCCATTACACTCAAAGAGCAGCAGAGAACGTACAGTAGGGCAAGAACCATCAATACATTAAAATCCTCCTGTGACCACACTTTTTCCAGGCACTCTGCAACTGAATGACTGCCCTGCCAATTCCAGCCATAAAAAAAAAATTAAAAAAACATGCTGTTCATGAGAAAACTGAAGTGGGTTTATTAAAAGAAAATGTATTTATCGTCACGTATGTCTGCAAAAACATGACAGTTAAGAATGGTCATGTGTGTATACTAAATGAACCCAGGAAAGGGTTAATTCTGAGCCTTATTTAAAACACTTCATTTCCATGTGAGAATGTGGTGGGAATGGAGTAAATATTATTCAGTAGATTATTCAATGTAGTTTAAATTAGGCAGGTGTGTATAAAAGGCTGCAACTAGACTGAATATTCAGTTTTGTAGAGGGTGGGGTTTAGAAAGATGTACTAATGGGTTGCTGCCAAAAATAAGCCACACGTTTAGCTGTATATTGTTATTGTTTTAAAATCAACATTTCTGTAGCAGTCTGTTTTAGAAAGAACACAAAACAATAATGATAAAAACCTAAATATTGTAGTAACAAAATTGTGGATTAGTGTTTGGAATATAAATTATTCTCTTTTTTTTAACATCAAATTAGGATCCCACATATTTATTTGCCAGTGCTCTATGATTTCTAAAATATCACAAAAGAAGTGAATTTCCCTCAAACTACAGCTGGTCTCTAATTCTCAAAGCATAAAGAAAAAAAAAACAGATATAACACCTATACCAGAGAAGTCTGCAGTAGAATAGTGTGTATCAAAATAACTTCATCTTTTATATTCATTTTCAAAAAGGCATGTTTTTTTTTCCTAGATAAAGGCAAGTGCATATAAAATCAGGACTTTTAGTTCAAACTTTTAAAAAATTCACACATTTGCATCAATTTTTTAAAGGGTTTTATATCTAATGAATTTAGATTTAATTTGGCATGGCATAAAATCCATTTGTACAGTTTTTAATTAAGAATGCAGTCCATGCAATTAAAATTAAGGGTAGAGCCTTCATCAGCTAGTCCTGAGAGAACCCCAGTCGAAAAAATTATGTTAATGCTGTACGCCTTAACAGCATTCACGAGATGCTGAAAACACAGAGAAGAGGGGAAAGGGTTTTTTTTTTTTTTAGCCAGACAATGAGCACTTATAAAACCCTCATCTTAAGCCACTTTTGAAATGTTCTGTTAGATGCTTGTTTATTCTTTGTTTACAAGTGCCTCAGTACATGAAACATGTGTCAGACATGTTTAGAGATGTCAAGTGAAAATTAAACTAATTTATGTTCAAGTCTTGTCTCGAAAATATAGCACGACTGAAAGCTGTGTGGCTTGCATGTTATTTTTAAACTCCATTCACAAAGAAAGTTTCACTGATGAGGAGGATTCACTGTTAATAGAAAAACAAAAAAGAAAAAAGGACACAAAGCTAACCAAGGTTTCTTGTTTATTTTTCGTCTTTGTTTTTCCATAAACTGATTAAAAAAATAGGCTTCACATGACGTGACAGTAGGAGAAGTAAATATATACAAACAGATGTGTTTAGTTAGAGTGCAGTTTAACTACATTATTACTACTGTTTAGCCTATTATAACAGCAGCCCAGTTTAACTATAGGCTACGCTGTAAAACCAAATGTTTGGAAATTAAACATTAATCTTATGGAACAGATTATAAACACACAATGTGTAACAGGACATAGGCTGGGCATGAACCAATGACCCTGTGCACCGCAAGCGAGCATGTTAACCACAATGCAAAAGATCTGGGCTGGACTGACAGGGGACAGAATCCGTCACGGCAGTGTCTCAGACAACACTGCCCGTTACACAGGCACACAATAAAAATGAATATGTAAACTATATCATTACTTACATGTGTTGATAATCTGTTGCAAAAGATTAATGTTTAATTATTGATTTAAAAATGTATAATGCCAGTTGTTGAAGGGATACTTCCCATTATACTGACCATGTGTGTATCGAAGGAGTGTGGGACGCCATTGCAGACGTGGTATTAGAGAGGCATACCCAGGTTTAATAATACTGGATAGTGGTGTCGGGGGGTAGCTGCTGATCCACCAATTAAACATCAGAAATAACAATGTAATTACATAGTAGCTACTAAGTGACTTCCTGTAAATATTAATGCAACATATTCTGCACGTATCTCTATTATAATACCTAACATAAATACGTATTCATGAACAGACTCCCTATCACTACAATGAATGAATGGAACATTAATGACTGTACAAATTAAAGACTTTGGCAGGAGGCAGTGTGTTAGTTCATATGTAATAAAAATGTTATTATTGGAATTTAAAAAAAAAAAGGTTTATGGATGAGGAACTTTAACCTTGCTAGCACAACCACCTTAAGAATATTCTTTATAAATATGTTATTACTTAGATTAATTTTTAAGCCATGTACAGATTTTGTTTTTTGTTTTAAGTTTAGTAATCTAAATGACATCTGCTTAGATAGATTTTTCTCTTGGCAATACATTTTATCCAGCGCTGCAGTGAAAGGGAAATTATATACAGTTCGTCCTTTTCTTCATGTTATCATGTTATTTATTGCTGATAAATCTGTAACCTTTTCATACATACTTAAGTGTCTTAGAGGATACCAAACTATTTTTGGAATGACCAAAGGGGCTTAGTATTTGATCAAATACAGCAAGACTGATCTGGAAAGCAGGGTTATACATTTTATAGGCTAATAAGGTTTTACACGTGTTGGGTTCAAGTTTCTTTCATGTGATTTTTGATAAATATGTGCTAATGAAAGATAATTATAAGTGCCCAAATATTGTTGGCAGATGCTGTTTTAAATGACTTTAAAAGACATGTTGAAATATTCCATGTTTCACACTTGTCATTTTTATACCAAGCTTTTCCTACTGTAGTTGTGACGGTTTACAGTGGAATCATCAGATTTGCCAGCTGGTACGGCAAGCAAATATAATATACAATAAATCACCAGTAAATATGCTTTTTCTCTTAGTGCGCACCCTTCCACTGATGTTTTATGCATTTCGTTTCATTTGTTTAAAATATTAACAAAAGTTAGTTGTATTTATGTTATTAATTTGATGTATTTGGCATTGTGAAATAAACAGCATACTGTAATATACTGAAAACCATAGTGTTTGTGGACGATGCTATACAATTGTTTTATAGGGGTAAGAAAAAGGGATGACTTTGTTGTTCTTGGAAATCTATGACTGAAAGAATGAAGCCAATCAATAGAGAACAATGCACTTAGCATGCCCATACATTAACTTATGGTGACAGAGAAAGAATGAATCTGTGTAAAGGGAACAGAGTGCCCCGGACTGGATGGTCTGACAATTCATTCCAGGGAAAGGTAGAAGTCGGCCATCTAGAAAGGGGGCGGTGCCACAGTACACCAAGTCATCGCCCCAGAAGGGAAGCGATGTGGCAACCGTGGATTGGAGGAGAAACGGTTGCACTCGCTAACCAAGGGGGCATGATTGACAGTTCAAAAGGGGGCGTGGCTAAACGATTTGTTCCTTTGTTATGGTTGCGAGCGAATCCATGACGGAGAGTAATAAAGTAACGGTGAGTGTTTAGTGTTTGTTTGTTTTGTAGTGTTTAATTGTACTCGTTTATTAGACGGCTAACACGTACCGGGAGCTGTCACTTAAGGCCACCACCAACCAGGACAACACTTCACCACTGTGCAGTAATAAATTGTATTTCACCACTTGAACGTTAGCACTCACTCTGGACTTGTGATCATGTATGTGTCTTTGTGTGTGTTATACTGTGTTTATTATTTCGGGGGTGTAGCCCGTTGTTTGGAACAGTGCAATACACATTGCTGTGTATTGCCTAGGAGTATTCATTACCGTCACCATACCGGGATTACAAAATAAACGTCTGTTTGGATCGTGAATTTTGTTGTCTGTCTTCTGTTTCGTAATCACATCACCTCTACACTTGCGCACTGCAAACCACTTTGCCACACTTGCTTATTAAAAACTGGTTCAGGACAAAGAATGCCACTGAGATTTGCGTCTTATTTCCAAGGGGGTCGAGGAAGAGAGCAACAATAGACACCCATTCAACCAGGACACATTGCCATGGATAAAGGCCATGCTGCCATGGACAAAAGGTCTTGTATTTATTTTAAAAGGGACAATAACACATTTCAGTCATTTTTGTAAAAAAAAAAAAAAAAACAGGTACAATTTAATTTATAAATGTGTTTTCTCCTAGTCTTATACTGTATATAGAAGGCCTACATGACTCCAAAAGTACAGTAATATATCTGCTTTAACAGGCATCAGCTAACTGCTGACATATGCACTGAAGTGTATGCTCTGTTTTATTGAGTTTTGTTGTAAAGGTACAGTGTTTTTTTTGTTATGCTTTCCATAAAATGTTATCATTGAGTTTGAATAAAACAGATAGTTGAGTTAAATAATTCTGATCTCAGAATCCTGTCTGTTTCCATATGATAAATGTCACCAAAAGATTATAGAAAAATCCAGCTGGAAATGTGTAGCTATCACAAAACAGCTTTCCCCATGGGCTCCCTAATACTTTACAGACAAATGTTAAAGACTGATTGCACATGAACATCAAACATGATTTAACAGCAAGTTCTCATTTGGATCAAAGTGACACATTTTGAATTCCTCTTAACCTAATGAAATTCTTTCACTAGATATTCTCTACAAAATGACCCCCCACACACGATTTATGTCATGAAACAGGTATGGAGAGGAAACGACAACAAAAGTGGAAATGATCTTCATCTGAAAAAAGAAAAAAATGAGAAGCTGTGGTAATCTGGTAATCGGTGGAAACACAGAAACTCATTGATTGTATATTGAACTAAAAGTTCATTTTATCAGCCCTGCCTGTATTCATCATTCAGCAAGCCGAATAATCAATCAGTCGATGTTGAAAAGTATTTTATCCTTAGTCTATTTACTTAAATATACTGTACATAAACATAACACTTAAGAGTATTGTCTCATACAAATAGAATCAATGTTGGCTGGAGTGGGTACCATATTGAAAACACAGCAACTTATGCTGCAGGAAAAGTTCAACCGATTAGTGTTGATTAAGTCTGTGCATTATTGTCAGACACTGTAGTGAGAACTGCAGCTATAATTTAGGTATTATTTTAATATCTTCACCACATAGTTCCGGCAGTAAATTATCCTTTAACAGTTCAAAACAAAATGGGGTCTGTTCACACATTGCAGTCAGCAACTTGATCCTATATATAAACATCATCACCATCATCTTCAGCCTTTTTCAGTCCACTGCTGGATGAAGGCCTCCCCAAGATTCTTCCACAAAAGCCTGTCTGCTGTGTCCCTCATCCACGTTGCTCCGGCATGTTTCCTAATTTCATCTTGCCATTTTCCTGGATGTCTTCTCCTTGGTCACTTTATATCTCTTGGGATCCAGTATTGTATCTCCTTGGTCCAGCGATGGACTATTCTTCTTGCTACATGTCCGGCCCACTGCCAATTCAGTTTTTTTGCTTCTATATAACATTGCATAATTTTGTTTGTGCTCTTATCCTTTCCTTCCTTTTTTCTGTCTCTTCTTGTTATTCCCAGCATGCATCTTTCCATACTCCATTGAGTCGTTTGTAATTTTTGAGTCATTTTTGCATCGAGGGTCCAGGTTTCGCATCTGTAAGTTAGCAATGGCAGCACGCATTGGTCGAAGACTTTCCTCTGTTGATTTCGCACTATTGGTTCTCCGTTGCCAAAACTAACTGTAGTTATTGCCTTCTTCAAGCTTGGTCCCATTGACTTCAGTTACCTGTGGAGTGGTATATTTATTGAACATGTCTTGAGTCTTCTTCAGGTTCATTTTCAAACCCGCTGTGATGCTAGTCTCGTGTAGTTCTTGTATTCTTGTTTGTAATTCTTCTGGGCAGGTTGTAAATATGAGGATGTCGTCAGCAAATCAGAGGTGATTCAAGTAGGCTCCATTGATCTTCAGCTGCTTATTTTCCCAATTCAGTGTCTTCTAGAGTGGCCGTGAAGAGCTTTGGGGAAATTGTATCTCCTTGACAAACTCCTTTTTTAATCTTGATTCTGTCGCTGTTTTTATGGAGTCTTACTGTGGATGTTGCATTCTTGTATATGATGCTGATCAAGTCTGTATGTTTTCTCATTTCCTTGTTTTTTTCAGAGAGCTTAATACAGATCTTATGTAAACAAGAGCTTTTTCATAGTCGATGAATCCCAAGCAAAGTGGTAGTTTGTACTCGTTGCTGGTTTGAATCACTTGCTGTACAACTTCAAGATGATCCATTGTGCTAAATCCACTCCTGAATCCTGCTTGCTCATTTGATTCTGCCGAGTCAAATTTATCTTGAAGTCTGTTGGTGAGTATCTTGGTAAAAATTTTGTAGAATATATATATGAGAGAGACAGAGATAGATAAAGATACATTAAAGATTTCTTTTTTTATCCACCACTGTTTATAAAATCTTGAATTATACTACTCAGTTTTGGTTCAGTTTTGTAAAAATAAAAATGAAGCAATGGCTCCTCCTCACCATGTCAAATGAATTTCTAGTGACCCACCGCTGCAACTGCAGGGAGGAAATAATACCACAATTACATGCATTAGATGTACACATAAATAGTGGATTAATGCACTGCCTTAGTGCTTCGGCTAGTAACACTCTTGAGACATAATTTTAGGTCCCCTACCGTTCACTGTGGGACAGCTCTTATTTCCCAGGGATACTTTCCTGACACAAGATTTTCTTAGTTTAAGTAAGTACTGTCAAATGAAATGTGATGTCAATGGAGTCCTGCCTGCAGCTAAAATCAGGCTGTGCTTAATAATTGTAGATGACATGAAAGATAATTCCTGTGTTATGCCGTAATCACAGTGATTGTTATATATGCTGTTCAAAGTTCCGACAATCAGGGCCTTTAAAAAAGGTCCAGGGTTATATTACCATTTTGGAGGCGGTATATTGGTGCAAGTATGGAGAGCATAAAAATATAGATAGGTAGACAGACAGACACAAATACATAGACTGGTAAAACATAGGAATATGTGTAGTGAAGTTCAAAGTTAACAGCCGTGAAATACTCAGCAAATTGTTAATACTATATTAGCAGTGACTGTCTCACACTGACATCTGTAGAATTATTTTTTAATTGTTTTTGACCAGTGACTAATGGACAGGGCCATGCAGCTATCAGTTAGAGATACCATTTTGCCTAATGTAGCAGCACTTATGACTCTGAGTTTGAATAAACCAAGGGTTTCAATGCTTATTTTCTAAGTAGTTTAAAAGAAGGTCATTTTCTAACTTGTGATAGTATTGCATTATTATATAACAACTTGTTACATTAGCTATCTAAAAAATGGGATGGTTGCAATAATTTGTTGTTACGTTGAACACAGCAGTTACCCATTACTGGGTGTGAGTTAAAAGGAATTGAAAGAAAAAAACTTTTTGTAATTATATACGCTGTTTGTGGTTAGTGTCTCATTCGTCTTTAAGGTGTTTTTCTTCCCAGACAATTTAGCAAAAATCCGAGAACATTATTTAGCATATCACAAAATCTTCTCGTGTCGACCTTACCAAATGAATAAATAGAACAGGTTTTCTGGAGCTTTCTTTCATTATTTACATGTAGATGTTTGTTCCTTTGGCTTGGGTCCTTTCAGTCTCAAGCCATCTTATTTTTTATTGGTTGGGTTGATATTGGTCTATTTCCCTCACTGTAACAAAATTGATATTTAAAATAAGTCCTGTTGCTTCTTTTAAAACATATTTTTAAAAGTACTAACTATTTGTGGAGAAGATGAGATGCAAATTTCAATGGGTTCTCAACCTGGCCACACAATAAAGAATATAACTTAATTGAATAGAACTCTAGAGTGGTCTCCCCCAGATCAGAATTGAAAAAGTGGAAGTCTTCACTTTATTGGCCTCTGTCTGGTCAGTGGATGAGTTTTGTGCTTTTAACACTTCACCTTCTGTTAGACAACATAAAACACCACCAAAAAGACATTAAACATAAAGAGAGTGGTTATAGAAAAGCTAGAGAAATGTGTTTTTATACAAATGTCTTTTCAAAGAAATGTTTACATTTCACAAAGCAATGGGTACTGTACCAAAATGTATCAACAAACTACAACAACAAAGCACTGGCAGGTATAGTTAAATGGAGGACATACTGTACCGGAGCTGACTGATGAAATCTGGAGAAAAGTAAATGGCAGAATGGCACTTTGTGAAGTGTTACTGAGCTTAAAACACACACAGAGAAAGTTGGCTTGCAGATTTATTTAAGACTAGTCTAGTGTAATAAAATACTAATCACAGTGCATTTTTGTGGTTAAAAAAAGGGTTTGTTATATAATGCACAAGTTCAGGGATCCAGTAAAAAGAAAAAAAATCTGAAACTGAACTTCTGAATGTTTGTTCTCCCCTACTGCTCTTTGTATTCATTTAACAGATGTGCAGAAACTTGGGCAGTCCACTTCTTGGCCTCCTGCTCACCTGCACTTAATATGTAAAAAAAAAATCTTTACAGCTTAATTTTGAACTTGCAGCTTTCCCGTCCAAGGCTGATTGCTGGGTATTTGGACCTCCCAGTGCAAACATTAACTGGTTGAAAAGCACTCTGGAATGTAACGAAGGAAACAATATTGGGAAAAGAGCCAAGAAAGCAGAAACACTGGCGCCTGGAACCTAGGGATTTGCCTCCGAGTAATAATAGGAGTTGAACACGGCCCAGCACTTCTGCTAGGCTGGAAATGGCATACTGTGATCCATGCCTTAGCCAAAGGGATTTAAATGCAGGAAAGAGCTGGCAAGTCAAAATCTCCTACACATTTCACATTGTGTGTTGAAATGAGCAAAGGAAGTAAGGGGGTGAGACTGAAGTCTATTAATTCTGGGCCAGCTAAGTCAAGAGTGGAGTCTTTTAACTGCTTTTTTATTTTAGTTTCTCATCATGTCCTGCCACCCAGAAAGCACAGACATAAAGCAGAAACTTGAAACTGCTGTCATTCAAGAGAAAGGGCACCCCAACATCACATTATTGACAGGAAGGCTGAGGAACTGACAGCGTTAGAGATTGTACAGTTGAAGTTGAATTCCCTGGTGCCCCTTAGCCATATAATGTTGGTATTAATTCTGTTTGGAATTGTTAAAATAAGAAAGGTTACGGGCTGAGGTAGGAACCTGCTTTTTTGCTAATGAATACGTACCTTGCTTCTTCCCCAGTGTCCTTGGATTGTCATCCCCAACCTTTTGAAGCTGTATCTGATTATCCATGCAGCAATTAATCATAATTAAGCAGGCCTGAGACTTGGCAAGGTATAAGGAAGGTGGCTGCAGATCTGGCATTCATCCTGAGCAGCCTCTTTTTCTCTTTTTGGCTTCCAAAGCCTTCGTTAAGGTCCATTTTTTTAAAAGAAAGCTTCAACCCCTCTTTCCCCTCCCTTTGCTTGTCCCCGCTGGGTTTCTTCAGTAACATTGGGCCTGCTCAGCTCCAACACACTAAATCTTTTTTGTCTTCCAAGAGGAAACTCAGTAACAAATTACTTCCCCACTGCCAAGTGATTTGGATCCAGTCTTACTGAACCAGGTTTTTTCAATTTACCTCAAGAATAGATCATTATCAATAACTCCAGGTTCACTAATGGAACCCATTTGAATGCCAGGCTACCAACCTCCGTTCTGATATTATTTTCCAGTTTATTACACAACTTTGCACAATGGTTTTCAGGCATGTAATTTGACACACACTGCCTTGTTAAGCAATGTTAAAACTATAAAGTAGCTTGTTGTTAAATTCCATATTCCAGCCAGATTTTCAGTTACATATGGGATTGCTTTTTCAATGTGTTGTGTGTTTGGATTGGGATGTTTAATGCCATAGCCACTTTACTATTATACATCCTGTTATGCATTACTTCCATATGCCTGGAAGTGGTGATAATTTCAATTCTTCTGTTATTATTGTACTCTCATGTGTTATACATGCTCATTGTGTCTACCCCTAAAGCAACCTGTTTGGATTTGTTACTCATTTACCTTTTACTAGAAATGTAACATATTTACAAATGTAATGACTGCTCATATAGACTCCCACCTACTTCCCTGTATAAATTAATTTAAAAAACATGTTACATTTGCTCTCTGTAAAGATATAAAATGAAAGATTAACAGTTCTATAATTCATTGAATCTGTGAAAAAAAACATATCTCTGACTTAATCTCACTTATTTGTCTTAAAAGCCAGTCAAAATGTTACAGAACAGATTTGTTTGAGTAATTACACTGTAACCACACAACCATATGTGTAATTTACTGTGTTATTACATTGGAATTAAATTAATGTAAATTGTTGCCAAAGGTTATAAACACTCAACACAGCTCTCTCATTCTATAGACATCAGCCATTCTGTTATTTCTCATTAATGAAAAAGCAAATAAAGTACATCACACTTAATAACATCTGACACAACTGCTTCATCAAAAAAAAATATTTAAAAAACGTTCATTACATTATCTTTAATTTCCTATTGCATGTGTTCTGTATGATTCTTTTAATGTAGTCATATTCCAGCAAAATGTACTTTTAAAAAGACCCCTCAAGGTTGATTGTGCGGAAGTGTATATTAATAATAAATGACTTCCACACTTCAATACCCTTATTACATGACTACTGGATACTGTGCTGTAAATAACTGGATCTCATATGAAAGGCCCCACCATCAGTGTTGGTCTTGGCTGTTTGCAACCCATTGTTGATGGCATTCTCTTTCCTGGTGCTTTATTATTGGAATGTGCTTCCATTGCATCAGTAGAATGGAGAGTGATGCTTTCTGTCCACAAACTAGCAAAGCAAAGATTAATGGCTGGGTCAGCAGAATTCGTGAGTCCCATTGGGTTTGTCTTGTGATCTTGTCAGACATAGAAAGAGGTCAGATTAACTGTGCTTTTTTTCACAGTTTTCCACATTATTGACATTAAATGTGTCTCTATCATTTGTACTGCAGACAATACTAATTCACCCCTTCACTTATTTATTTGTATTTGTCCACAGTTTTAATCTCAAGCATCAAATCTAGTTTTGTTCTGTACTAGCTTGCTCTGTGTTTAGACCATACTGGTTAAATAGAAAGCAACAATAAGAAACAGAATAGAACATATAGCATATTTTCTCTTCATAAATATGTTTACAATTAATTAAGTACAATTATTTACTGATCGTAGATCTGAGAAACACACCATAAATTAAATATTTCAGGTGAAACACTAAATTTGCTAAAAAAAAAAAAAAAACTAAAAAAAAACCAGTAGTATTGTTCTCGATTGTTTTAGAGAGCATACTATTTTGGTTAATATTACTTTACCTATAAAATGTTATTAATTTTTTTCTTAGCACACAGTTTAGTTGTGGTAAAATAATAAATGTGTTTTTTTTATCTACTGTAATTCTATTACTCTGAAACTAAAATACTGTACTGTAATATCTAATATAAATCCATTACAGAACATTGTGTCTTCTTTATAATAAACTCATTAAAGAGCGCCTTGTTATGGTTATGAAATATCAGCGTACGCGTACGCAGCAGTGTGGAGTAGTGGTTAGGGCTTTGGACTCTTGACCGGAGGGTTATGGGTTCAATCCCAGGTGGAGGACACTGCTGCTGCAACTGTATAAATGGGTAATTGTATGTAAAAAATAATGTGCTATCTTGTAACAATTGTAAATTGCCCTGGATAAGGGTGTCTGCTAAAGAAATAAATAATAATAATAAATAATATATATATATATATATATATATATATATATATATATATATATATGTTGCTGTTTCCATTATAAAATCTTGGTAACTTTCATGAAACTCAAAAGTTTGCACCCCAATGGCCTCAATAGAGCTCTCAGAAACATGTCTAATCTCAGGTACACCAGATTGTAACCATAAACCTGGCACCCTGCAGTACTCTGACCCAGTCAGGGGGATTTGCTAAAAGCTACACTCGGTGTACAAGATGTATATATATATATATCCTTTTTTTTTTTTAAATGATAAAACAACCCCCAATGATGTACTCTGTAATGCAGGTTATGTAATGCTTTTAAATGTATAAAATACAGTACACTAAAGGCTTTTAATATATCTGACTGGTCTATGATTCTGGGGACTATGAGACTCTCCAGAAAACCCTACAGTATTTCCTTTCTTCAGTCACAGCCTACAGTGGAAGTCGTACACTGAGCTGGGATTTGATTGCCAAGCTCTTTGTAACCTACAACCTGAGGACTCCTTTGTTCTTACAAGGACGCTGAATTAACACTAAACCGTTTTTCTGCTACACTCTCTCATCTTAATGAGGGATGACCTGAAGAAATGTACCACAATTATCCTGATTATGACAATCTAGCTAGAGAATATAATAGCTGCTTTTATGTTATTTTAAAATTGTTCATTAATTTTTTTTTTTGTTAAGCCTCTGAAAATCGGAAACAATCCGGTGATAACCCTGAGATTACTAACATACAGAGGTGCCCTAAATACATTTTGGAGGACTCTGTGTCTCATGTCAACTCTTACCTAAATATGTTTGCGCTGTTGTTAATAATAAAGCCAGAAACTGAGTTGTTTATCCTAATGAGGAACCAGTTTGGAGACATGCCGAGTTTCCTAGATGAAGCCTCCAGTCTATTTGAGCTAACCATCACCCCTGGTATAGATATAGAGGTGTTGGGGAAGTATAGTATTATACCCCTTTTTAGTAGAGTTACAGCCTTGCTGATAAGATGACTTGAAATCCTAAGCTCCCTACATATTGAATTCCATGGTAGTTGTCTGCCTGAATTCTAAAATTATCAAGTCCTTCTTGCATGGCATTATCTGAAAGAATATTATCTTTGGAGATAACCCCACTGTGACATATGTCGCTTGCATGCATGATCAAATGAGGATCCCTTCAAAAGAGCTTCCCAGCTAGATATATTGGCAGGGGAGATGGCTACACGATGAGGCAAACTAAATCTTTAGGGCTTTAGTGTAATGCATTTAGCATTCATAGATTATAACTCATTGAACAGCAATGTTTATTGACAAATCAGATTTATCCTAACCAGCTGCCAGACAATCCTCACCACACAGTCCCGTGAACACATCTCTGCCTATTCCCCTTGGCTCACTGCTTTTCAATGCTCATTTACATTAGTTTGACCACATTTTTAAGTGTGTGCATTACTCTGATGCAATCCTTCAGCTTCAATATGGCTTGAATAGGAAATTGTTTCTGTTAATCACCAAAAACACTGTACAGGGAGTTAAAGACACATGTGTTTAATACGGTACCTGCAGTATTACTTTATCCTGCCTGGTGTGCAGCCACATGTTGTACCTGTTTCTCAGTTGCAAAGTCAGCATTGTGGCCAACAGTTTGTGACAAGGTTAACACCCCCAGTCATTTCCTGTTATGCCTCATGCTGACCGTGGTGGGCTGCTGTATATTTTCCAACGCCCACTCCACTGTCTTTACAATCAGATTACAGTGTAGACAATGAATCATTGTAATTGTTCAAATATGGTCAAACCACTATAAAGTCATAACCCCTTCTCTCTCCAGCTGCAGAAACACATATAATAAATCAGAAATTGATTCATGTTGCAGCTACTACAGGCTAAGTCTGTTTTATAGCAACCACTATACCAAATATGTACTGAATATAATATACATATTCATTGCATACAGTTTATATTGGTAGATTAACAAGATAAATGTATAGTCAGGTAGTACAGTGGAGATACATACTGTATATAGGCTATATAACCAGCCACTTGAGTTCAGATTGAATCTGCATGCAGTAATTATATCATCATACTTTTACATGTACAGTATTTACATTACAAAACCCAAACCCAAACCGTAACATTATAATTACATTTTTATTACTAAAGTTATAAAGTGTCAGCGTACGATGCATACAGTTATTTAACCCAAATAGTTCTTCAGGTACTACAAACTGCTTTACAATTGTATCAACCGACTTAATGGACTCAATCCCAGTCCCAGGCCTGAATCCAACTTTGGTCATCAAGGAAATTAGTTTTGTGGTCTCTTTACACAGTAATAAATTACAATTAAATGTGTCTCCCCTTTAAGTTGCTACTTCTTATTGTTTCATGTCTTGCATGTAGCGTAACCATTTCAATGTTTCTCTTAAGGTAGGGCTATGGAAAGTTCAGCTGTGCGTGACGACTCACTACCGTTTTGCTAATTTGCATACATTTTGCATCATGTTTTGTATAATTTACGGCACTTCTGACAGCGCGTGACGAAGATGTCAGCGCCCAGAGTGAAAGGAAAGTTTGCTTCCCATTGTAATTTAAACCTCATTCCGTTTAAAAAAACGTCCTCGCTCACGCATGTACCAGCAGAGGACGTTTAAGCGATCACAACGAGAGATCATATACCGTATATGCAAAAAAAGACACACTAGAAAGAAAACAGCACTCTACAGCAGGCAGTTCTCAGAAATCCTGCTACGATGTCAACACGAAATGTGCTGCCTGTAAGTGTAAAAAGTGGTCAGAAATGATGGACTGAATGGGCTAACTGCTTCTAAAACAGAGTAATTATGAGGGACACAGACATAGAGAACATTTTAGAATTCCTTAAAACTGATTTCTTGTAGGAAATCGGTGTGTGACTGACCCTTACTTACAAGTGCTTTTTACTGCATATAATTCGTTATATATTCATGTTTTTTTTCCAGAAAACATGCTATTTTGTTGTTTTGTTTCAAAGAACAGATGTATAGAAATGTTCTAAAGCTTAGAAAATTGAAAGGTCACCATATTCGTTTTTTGTCTGTATGCCATAGAAGACTTAAATAACAGAGAACATGTTTATTATTTTTTGACAATTTGTGTACATCTTTCCAAAAGTCCACAAAACAAAATTCAATGTATAGTCATATTTTTCAGACCACAAATACTGGTTAAGAACAAGTATTTTAATATGTATCGCTCTTCTTAAAATGCATTGCCCTGAATTTTGACCTTGTGACCTTTTTTTGGTTTCAGAATGCATAAAAAATGACCTAATCATAATGAATTGTTGGCAATTTACTTTAGACATTTTAAATAATGAATGGAAAAAATCAATCTGTTAATTATTTATAAAGTCTTTCCTTAGCCCTACATTAAGGGCAAGTTCAAATGTCTATGTTTCTGCACACTGTTGACTATGCTTTAAACTGGACTTAGAGAAGCCTGCTGCTTTCCATGTCCACCCTGCATTTTGGCAATACTGAGGGTTACAGTATCCAGGGCTGTCTTCAAAAAATATTGCTTGCCCTAAAATAGCCTTGCCATAAATAATATGTGCTGCTTATGGAACATGTTTATGCATGAGTTGCATGATTTATAAAATCTTTTCAGAAATGCTTCCAACTTTATAGCTTGCCATAGTATATCTTAAAATTTACTGATAGATCAAATTGGGACGAATTTATGCTTGGCCCGATCCCATTTTGGACATTTGTGGCTTTTCATCAATACTTAGTAACATCTGTCAGCCTGCAAGAGAACTTGCATGTGAAGTGTTTGATTGTTCTGTATAAAAGCTAGACAAGTCATTATTTCTAGCCTGGAAATGTCTGAGGGCTGTCAGGCAGTGCTGTAACTGATAAACTGGTTGGAATTCTGAGTTTAGAAAACCCGTTTTCCTCTGCAGGCCAGCGTAACCTGCAGAAACACTGAAGGAATTTCTTGTAATGATACTGTAAGGGCTGGTCAATTTGGGACTGCTTGGGACTGGACGCTGGGGTGTGGGGGGGGGGGAGCAGGAGTGTTAGTGTATATGTGTGCTGTCCTGTCTTCCCCGCTGTTTGTGTGTGTCACCCTGCGTGAGTGGAAGCGTGTTCCGTGTCTAGGCAGTGTTGGCACGCTGCCTGGGGTGTCACGTGTACAGTGCAGTTCCACCAGTCAGCTGTTTGCGCGGGACAGAGGGTCAGAGCGATTGGACCGTGTGTATGTAAATGTATCCCTGTGTGTGTGAGCCAATAGGGTTCGGGGGGGATCACTATTCAGGAGCTGCCTGCGTGCAGCTTGGGGTCATGTTGTGGAGTGTTTGTGTTGTTGTTGCTGGGGAGTGTTAAGGAGCTAAATCCATTTTCTGAAAGTGCAAATATTGAACGGCACTTTTGAGAGCCAAAAAGAATTCCTAGTGGCGTCTTCATTACCTCCGCTGAGAACACACTACACACCGCCGCCACAATACCAACCACAAAAAGGTTGGTCCTCAGGGTCCTACAAAAGAGTGCTGTTCTTTTGATTAATTCGGATTATTCTTAAGTGTAACTTTGTCTCAGATTGTAGACTGCAGGGTGGCCTATGAATCTGTATGAATAGGGATTTTAACTTTATTTTTGAAAGCCCTACTTTTTTGGGGGGTGGGCTTCCTGAGCATTGTTCAGCTTACTCACGACTACGTGTTTGGGTATATGATTGTAGTCTGATGTTAAAATCCTCTGCTGCATCCGTCTTTCCATATCAGCCACCAGTCACTTCTGACCGCCCATAGGCAGGTACAAATCACATGGTTTAGCTCTTTTGTATAGCATTAAAGAAATTAACCAAATTTGCTTCCTAGTTGGTCCTTATAGCAACAAATAACTGTGAATTAGACTGCATGTTGGCCAAACTATGACTGCATCTACAAGTTTTGTGATGTTAAATAATTGCAGTTACTGTAAAGAGTCATCATTGTACATCTAACAGCAGACTACTTAGAACCAATTCTCAAGTTACTGTACATTTAGACTGCAGTATGGAACATCCTTTAACCTTATCAAGTAAGATTACCCTCTCATATGATTTGCCATATTATTTCAAGCTTCCTCATTCAGTGACTTTAGTCATGTTCAGGACCTTTACTTTTAAGCGATTCTTCTCCTTCTATTTCTCGCTTAAAAAAAAAATTAAAAATTAATAAATATTTTAAGTACATCCCCTCAGGTTAGACAGTCACATTATAATAGCAAAAGATGTATCTTCGAGTCGTAAAAAAAAAAAAAAAATGAAAAGGGCTATTTGTTAAGACTAAATGGATCTGAATATAAAACTATATTCTGTAGCACAGTCTTTATCACAGAACTGTATATTAACATATTTTCCAGCTTTCCTTTTTGAGTGGATAGCTACCAAGGTTCTTGATGGTCACAGGTTATACACATACTGTACAGCTGAGGTTAAGGTTCAGGGGGGAACTCTAAATTCCTTAAATTAGTTTTTTCCCCCCTGCAAGTTTATTGGATTGATTATTTCCACAGTTGCCTGTATGCCTTTATATAAGCAGATACAGCTACAGTACTCCAGGCTTCCGCTCTAGACAGTAGATGTTTCAAGGTACCAACGGCACTTCTGTTAAAGGTTATAAAAGACTGCAGGCACTCATCCAGAAAATATATCTTGTGCCATATAAACCCACATGACTAAACTGCCTCAAAATGGCAACTTTCTTTTCTAACCCCAGGGAGGCTTATTGATGACTTTCATTTGGTCCTTGCCTTTTTATGCAAGTTGTCAATTACCCGAAGAGAAATGCTCTCGGAACATCCGTGGTTCCTGGAGCATCTACACACAAACTGTACGCATCATATACACATATATTTAAGCTACCTGCTCCACATCTACACACAAACTGTACGCATCATATTTAAACTACTTGCTCCTGAAGCATCTGTGCCTACAGGACCATGTACAGCATTTCTGCAAACACAAATCGATCACATGTCAGCAATTCCTGTACCTTTTTATACCCACTTCAGAATGCAAACCTTACACTAGGTCAATGTAGAAAATTGCAAAAAGGCCTCTATTTTGGGTCCACTTCAGGTTGTTTTTGCTAATTATGATTCTAAATTTGCCAAATTAGCCAGTAGTACTGGATTATATATATATATAAAAAAATATATTTTATATATATATATATAGTATTTTGTTCTGCTTAGGGATATTACTTTTGGCTTCTGGTGACAAGGCCTCATGCAGGTACCTGGCAAACCAATGCAAATAGAGGAGATGGTGAGACAGTAGTTTCTGTTCTGCCTTTTGGCTTAGAGGGTGTTGTAAGCAACAAGTACCTTGAAGCTCATGATGCTCGATACCTCTACTCTCTATAGGCCTTGAAATCTGGATTCAAAGTGGACTTTCTGAATTCTTGAAAATCCCCAGGACCAGAATTCTTAATGCTCTAGAGATAAAACACAGTAGCCCTCTCTCTGTTCTTAATGCCGTTGCAAACGCTTGATACATGTCCCCCAATATCATTTCTTTTAAAAATAGTCTATTTATGTACTTTGCATTGCAGCAGTGTGGAGTAGTGGTTAGGGCTCTGGACTCTTGACCGGAGGGTTGTGGGTTCAATCCCCAGTGGGGGGACACTGCTGTTGTACCCTTGAGCAAGGTACTTTACCTAGATTGCTCCAGTAAAAACCCAACTGTATAAATGGGTAATTGTATGTAAAAATAATGTGATATCTGTATAATGTATAATGTGATATCTTGTAACAATTGTAAGTCGCCCTGGATAAGGGCGTCTGCTAAGAAATAAATAATAATAATAATAAAATCTGTTCCAATTAAATCCATAGAAGATGTAAATAGTAAAGTAAAGCCTCCTGCAAAGTTTTCTGCACTTATGGAATAATTTTGAAAGTAAGGCTTTTTATTTTCTAATTACGTCTTGTAATTTAAAGAAGAGGCAATAGTAAAGAAGACCTTATCTTTTAACTTCAAATGACCTTATTTCTTCATAGATAACACCAATTTTTTTTGCCATACTTAAAACGATCCTGTGCATAGATGTGGATACTTTACCAAAGTGATGACTTTCTTATGTTCTTATAGAATAAGCTTGCACATTCATTTTATAGGGAACAAGACACATGTGTTGTTGTGAATGATGTCTTGCCCTTCTTTGAAGATGACTCTTTTCTGTCAACTGTTGATATCTCTGTAGTCATAGTGAATTCATGTCCTGTGTTGCTTCAGTGTGTACTGATTTACCTGTAATCTTGAATTGCGTAACTATAAGAACCCTTCACGACTTTTTCCCTGAGGCTATAAAACTCAAAATTGGTTTTCATTGTCTCAAGCACCGCACACTGTATACAAAATCACAAAAGAGTTATCACAAGCAAAATAAAACCTTAGAAAAAGAGGGGGGAAATGAAAAGACTAACAAAAATGTCCCTTATGTACATTTGAATCGCTGCTATTTTTTGTGAAGTGCTACCAGCTCTTGTATATCGAAGTATAAAATATTACAATGTATTCCAAGATCTGTTCAATTATTTTTGTTTCATGGTATGTGAGGTTGGACCCTCTAATACTAAGTTAGTAATAACTGACAGGGGAAATACACAAATTAGTCCCTTTACAGCAGGCACCACAGATGTCAGAGGGGTTCCTTCTTGATGAACTAAATGATTCAAGATAATACGATAGACATGGTGCACAATATAATGGCAAGCTGTTTCTTGTAACTATTTGCTTTTGTCTTCCAGAGAGTATCAAACAATCTAGCTTTAATAAGGAGAGAGGGCGAAGGTGATGGAACACTCAATTAAATCAGGGTTAAAAAGAAACAACTTGCTGGATCTATCACCATTCACACTGGAAATGTACTGGTTGTATAAGCTTCATATTTTTCACTGAAATATGACAGAAATACAGACATTTCTGTCACTTAATTATTCTAATTATTTCAGGAGCGTAGTGGCATCATTACACGCATGAGCCATAAATGACAATAGGAAGTCTTTACAGCTTGGTAAATTAACAAGTATGAACATCAGTCCTTTTTAGATATGCTGTGTTGTGCAAATACTGTAAAAACATTTTAAATTGGTAATTATTTATTAATGTTGTTTTTTTTATTTATATTCACATAGGTATGAGGTCATCTGGGCTTTATGTGTAAAAGCTTGGAATTGCTACTCTATACTGTATATACCTTTTTAAATATATACCTTTTCAAAATATATTACAATACATTCTAAAAAAAAGGCTTCTTTGCTGCCGTGGCATGCCCCCACTGTTTCTGTAACATACACATTTTCTTTAGTGCATTTTAACCATTCTTAAAATATTATCCTGGTTCTAAATTTAATTCCTTACTAGACATTATATTTTACTAATATTGGAAAGCAAAGAAACATTTGTATATTGCAGTTTTGATTTATTATTAATTTGTATTATCACACACAAGTCATTATTGTCTTGACACAAAACAACTTTATAAATGACATTACCGCACAATACAAGGAATTAGGGACCTAATTAGCATATGGCTGAAGTGGGGCATGCTGGTACAGAACGAATGGACTTTCTATCGGCTCTGAAGGACAGATATACAGTTCTGTTCTCCTTTTCGGACGTTAACCCTTGTGTGTACCACTGTCCTGTCTTATCTGGGGTAAGTGTGATGTGTGTGAGTCGTTTGGTATGTGTCCATGTCTCTTCCCCATTGTTTGTTGAATTCCTTGACTTGTGTTATGCTTTGCAGTTGGATGAATACAATTTTGATTTAACTCTGTTGAATTTGCTGTCAAGTCTGGGTAGAATGGGTATGTAGCACTAATGTTATGATATGTTAGAACATATTATAATGTAAGTCAAGTGTTGTAAAAATATAAAGCATGCTTTTAAATATATTCCATTATATTTTGTTTTATGGACATTTTATATATTTAAACATATTTCAAAGTATATGAAAGCATGTGTCCCCTTATATTTCATACTATATGTTGGTATTTAAAAAATATATGTCAATGTATGTCTAAAATATATTTTAATATATACAATGATATATTTTTACAATGTATTTCAATATATTTTTGCTGCCATTTTTTTTTATATATATTTCACTATATGTTTTAAAAATATATTTATTGTATATATTTTTTTTCCGTATGGGTTTTTAAACACTTGTTTCCCTACTGTACTAGACAGCTATGTTTCAGCAAACCTTTTCACAATCGCACCCTGATGACCAGCTGTCCCTCCTGGTTTATAAGGATTTGTGCTTAAGGGAATGGGTCAAAAATGTACACAATATTCTGTTCATTTAGTTCTTAGTTCCTCCTTAAACTATCTCAGGAGATTCGGTCTGTGTACTCTGCATATTTGTGTCGCAATCTATATAACATCCCAAGAACACAGCTAAATAATTAATTTCTAGTTGATATTGCTTCAGAAATTCCAAGATGACAACTTGATTGGGAAGACAGCACAACACCATGGCCTTCTCCTAATACATTGGCTCATGTTCCTCTAATAAAGTGTTTAGAAAAAGATTTGCTAAATCATCCATTTTCGGTTGATTATAGTTTGGGAAATCAGATGTTAACCCCACAGGAAAGTGTCACTTTCTAGTAATAAGTAAATACATAAATAAATAAACAAATTAATTTACATTCTGTGTTCCTTGATAGCATAACAGCAAAGCAGATTCTAAACTACAGTCTGTTTCACTTACCACGTTTATGTCTATTACAGCTTTGTAAATCTACAGTGTTCCCCTTTAGGTTCAAATGGGGGGTGACATAGGACCCATGTGAGGGAACAGCAATATTGTATTTCCATGTGAAATCCATGATTTAGCATGTATTATAATTTAAACTGATAGAGAATATAATTGTTGGAGTTGCAGATTCATTTTGGGAAGAATAAACCCAATTCAATTTCTCCTGCGGTTAGACAAAAAACAAAAGTAGTCGCAGTGTGCTGAAGTAGAAAAAAAAATATGTCTCATTAAAAAAACAAATGCTTTCTTAACTAATTATGTCAATGCTTTTTATATGACAGAATTTCCATAACAAATAAATATTTTATGTCACTGAAGCCAGTAGATATTTTAATAAGGAGACCATATGAGTTTGCATGTTGAGAGATTTGACATGTACGGTACATAAAAATAGACATGCACAGATCTTATGTAATTCGCTCACATGTGTGTCTTACTTATTAATTATTATCTCTGTGACATATACTAATATAAGGGGAAAAAACTGCAAATATCTGTTTTCATAAGACATACAAGAACTGTCTTTTACTGACCTTGAGTTTTAGTCAATATGGAAGAATTAGCCTCTGACCTGCTCAACCATCTGCTTCATTATTTATTTGAACAAAGTTAGTGGGTTTTCATCTTCTGACTGATGCTCAGATTTAAATATCAGAATGACAAACGTAGAGGCATCTTCTAGTCATCTTAAGTTTCCAAAGCACAATTAAACCTAGAAATGGCTATAATATAATGGCTATATAATTTGCCATACAATATGTCACAGTTCTATTTTTCTTACACATCTGGTTATGTGATAGGGTAGCTCACTGCACAGTGTTAATTGATCTTGAGTAACTGAAATTTCTCATTCTTGTCAGTCACTTGTATTTTCATAAAATAGCCTGCTAATGAGGGACATTTTCAGAATCCTGCTTTTCGCTGTAATCACAGACAGAGATAAAAAGAGGTCCCACTAGTAAGAAACATGAAAATTAATTATTAGGCTCCTTGTTTTATCCTCCCCATCTGTTTGATATTCAGAAGCAAAGAAAAAAAAGCTGGCAATTAGATATCTCCTCCTTTTGCCTCACAAGAATGTTCAGGTTAATTCTTACCAAACCTAGCTGCCTCTGTATTTTAAACTAGGTTTACACAGAGGAAGACAGTTTAAGCAAATATATGAAACAAGGCTGAGACTTATTTGTAGTTTTTGGGTTATTAAAGCTTATTAAAGCTAAAGCACAGAATAGTGTAGTATTGTAAAGCTTCATGATAACAAGCTTTATGATATTGTTATTTCTGTTTATTTGTGTATATATATACAGACGTGCTCAAATTTGTTGGTACCCCTCCACAAAAAACGAAGAATGCACAATTTTCTCTGAAATAACTTGAAACTGACAAAAGTAATTGGCATCCACCATTGTTTATTCCATATTTAATAGAAATAAGACTTTGCTTTTGATTTTTTATTCAACATAATATTGTAAATAATAAAACAAATGAAAATGGCATGGACAAAAATGATGGGACCCTTAACCTAATATTTTGTTGCACAACCTTTAGAGGCAATCACTGCAATCAAATGTTTTCTGTAGCTCTCAATGAGACTTCTGCACCTGTTAACAGGTAGTTTGACCCACTCTTCCTGAGCAAACTGCTCCAGCTGTCTCAGGTTGGATGGGTGCGTTCTCCAGACTGCAAGTTTCAGCTCTTTCCATAGATGTTCGATAGGATTCAGATCAGGACTCATAGAAGGCCACTTCAGAATAGTCCAATGTTTTGTTCTTATCCATTCTTGGGTGCTTTTAGCTGTGTGTTTTGGGTCATTATCCTGTTGGAGGACCCATGACCTGCGACTGAGACAGAGCTTTCTGACACTGGGCAGTACGTTTCGCTCCAGAATGCCTTGATAGTCTTGAGATTTCATTGTGCCCTGCACAGATTCAAGGCACCCTGTGCCAGGCGCAGCAAAGCAGCCCCAAAACATAACCGAGCCTCCTCCATGTTTCACTGTAGGTATGGTGTTCTTTTCTTTGAAAGCTTCATTTTTTCGTCTGTGAACATAGAGCTGATGTGACTTGCCAAAAAGCTCCAGTTTTGACTCATCTGTCCAAAGGACATTCTCCCAGAAGGATTGTGGCTTGTCAATATGCATTTTAGCAAATTCCAGTCTGGCTTTTTTATGTTTTTCTTTCAAAAGTGGAGTCCTCCTGGGTCTTCTTCCATGGAGCCCACTTTCGCTCAAAAAGCGACGGATGGTGCGATCAGAAACTGACGTACCTTCACCTTGGAGTTCAGCTTGTATCTCTTTGGCAGTTATCCTTGGTTCTTTTTCTACCATTCGCACTATCCTTCTGTTCACTCTGGGGTCGATTTTCCTCTTGTGGCCGCGCCCAGGGAGGTTGGCTACAGTTCCATGGACCTTAAACTTCTTAATAATATTTGCAACTGTTGTCACAGGAACATCAAGCTGCTTGGAGATGATGAAAGCACAGACAAAAACATGGCCCTCATTCCCCGAGGCTGGATTGCCACTGACTAAGGCAGTGGCCAGTTAGGCATGAAGGCAGAGGGTGCTAAGAATCACCAGGTTACAATTTTAGGCTGCCACAGAACACTGACCCTGGCCACGTACAACTGCAGATCTCTTTCAGGTAAAGCAAGACTTCAAGAGCTGGAAGAAGAACTTGGAAAAATCAAGTGGGACATCTAGGACTAAGCAAAGTACGATGAAAAGACGAAGGACTACTAGAACTCAAGAGTGGACATTTTCTCTTCTACCGAGGCACTACAGATGGACAAACAGGAGGCGTTGGATTCTTTGTCCACAAGAAAATCAAGAATAACGTAGTAGTTATTGACAGCACGTCAGAGAGGTCTGCAAGACTGATAGTGAATGTTTCAAGGAACATGTACAAGAACTACACGAAAATGGGAAGAGCCACTATAAGTTCGGTGACTTCAACACCAAAATAGGAGCCCAGCAAGAAGACGAGAATTCAGTCTGCAAATTTGGACATGGCGACAGGAACGAGAGTGGCAACAGACTAGTCGAATTTGCAAAGAACTAGAGCTTATTCGTCATGAACACCTTCTTCCAGAAGAAACCCATCAGAAAATGGACATAGAGAGGACCCAAAGGAGTGAAGAATGAAATTTACTACATACTCACCAACAAGAAGCACACCATGCAAGATGT
>NC_081195.1:5584016-5659016 GCF_902713425.1 Acipenser ruthenus
TACATCAGTCGAGAGAACATAAATGAGGAAAAGCACGTCCCTCAGTAACTTGAGAGGCAATTGGCTTTAATGGTGTGGGTAGCCTACACAGTTTGATGTTATTGGATGAAAAGAAAGGTCTTTAGTAGCTGGTAAGAGGCTCGCTGCAAAAACAATTTGCCCTGGCTGAAGCCATAGTGATTTGGGTAAATGAGCGAAGGTATAGGGCTTATCAGTGTAATCCCAAAGCTACCACCTCAAAGCAGATCAGAATAATTGTAGCTAATTGTAAGTGCAGTGAGTTTGGTGTTCTGTGTTATACAGTATGGTGAAACTGAGAAAGGTAAAATGATTTTTTTTCTTTGTATTAAATATTCTTAATTCTGTTTAGCTGTGAAGGTACATTTATTCTGTATCAAATCAATATGACACATCCTAATTGTATAGAACCACCAGTAGCAGCTCCTGACTTTAATAAATGGGGAGCACAACAACAAAACCTGACTATTACTTTATATATATATATATATATATATATATATATATATATATATATATATACCTACAAATACATGTCAGTATTATTTTAAGTACTTTTTATTGTACAAAATAAAACGTTGCATGTTTCAAAAGGTACTTTGCAATTTAAATATAGCATACTTTGCAAAAGAAATATAGCATATCCAGCACATAAGTAGGGTGGGCGAACAGTGCATGCTCGGGTTCATCCCCTATGAGGACAGCGTGTGCATATCGCCAATTTAGTAGTTTTCAGATCGATGTAAGATTATCCCCATAATCATCAATCACAAAATAAATCTATTTTTGAATAGAACTTTTTGTCCACTACCCGTCTGTCTTATATGTAATTATGTTTGGGTGGTTTTATGTTTACAGAGCTCTAAAGTCACTACAAACCGCAAAAGACAATGAAACCTGTCATATTAACAGTATGACAATTTCAATCAGTCAATCAATCTTTATTTTATATAGCGTCTTTCATAGTGGACCACCATCACAAAGCGCTTTACAAGATGCAGTAACAAGAAAATCCATAATATTTTAAATACAGAGAAATGCATAATACATGACATACAGTAAAAAAAAAAAAAAGCATAATACATTAAATACAGTGAAAAATGCATAATACATGATCGTAGCATAATACATGAAATAGTAGCAACGACACAGCAGCTAATAGCAGATATCAGGCTTAAAGAGCATGGAAAGCAAGAGAGAACAAGTGGGTCTTGAGAGCTGATTTAAAGCGAGCGACGGTGGGAACATCACGCACCAAAGCTGGGAGAGAGTTCCAAAGAGTCAGAGCCATGAAACTAAACGAGCTCCATTTTGAGGTTTCTCTTCTAATCAGTACTTTCTGTTTTCTACATGTTAACCACTCCCTAATCCATGTGCATGCATTTCCTTGAATCCCTACTGCGTTCAGTTTGAGAATTAATCTTTTATGCAGGACTTTGTCAAAAGCTTTCTGGAAATCTAAATAAACCATGTCATATGCTTTGCAGTTATCCATTGTCGATGTCAAAAAAATCAAGCAGGTTAGTTAGACACAATCTCCCTTTCCTAAAACCATGCTGACTGTCTCCCAGGATACTGTTACCATATAGGTGTGGCAATGTGGCCACGCCCTTGTGCGTAGTTTATGTTTATATGTTACGTGTTGTGTGTAAATGTTGGGGCATAGTCATTGGTACACGGGATATAAATGGGTCTGTGTTTCACATGTATTTAAAAATGTAGATTTGTATTTAGGCACGAGGATGGCACAAATCACTTCATGCGCTGGTTAAAATGTAATGTGTGGTCACGGGAGTACACTATATTAATTCACGTGCAGTTGTACCGAGATTCCAATTGAATGATTGACTAGCAATCGAGTCTCGGTACAACTGCATAAAAGCAGCACGTTTTCACTCACTGGGGTTCGGTGTTCGTGAGTGGAGAACGGGAGAGAGAAAGGAGAAAGAATTAAAAATCTAAAGAATAACAATTGCTACAGCGTGCTGGAAGTGCCAGCACAGTACTTGTTTAAACGTTCGTCCGCTTGTTTTGTGTGTTAGTACGTTTTGTTTATATATTTATTTTGGCATAAGTGCCGTGTCCTGTGTTGTTTGTTACCATCGTTTATTTTCTGTTCTGTTTATTTATTAAATGCTGAGCGAAACCATTTGCTCAGCTCCACCAAACCACACCTCTCTGTCGTTTTATTTCCTGCTTCTGGTCTGACGCCACCCACTCCGGCCGTCTTTGTGACAATAGGTAATATTCCATTTGGGATCTTATTATAGTTTCCATAAGTTTACATATAATAGAAGTCAGGCTTATTGGTCTGTAATTACCTGGTTCGGTTTTGTCTCCCTTTTTGTGGCTCGGTATTACGTTTGCAATTCTCCAGTCTGTCGGTACAACCCCTGTGTCAAGAGAGTGTTGCATGATCTTGGTTAGCGGTTTGTAAATAACTTCTTTCATTTCTTTGAGTACTATTGGGAGGATTTCATCCGGCCCAGGGCATTTGTTTATTTTAAGAGTTCTTAGTCCCTTAAGTCTAATTATGAGTGGAGGAGGCTAGCCGCAAACTTCTATTGTGTAGCCAATACAAATACAGTATAACTTGACAGACAGAGGTTGAATGAAGGTGTAATACACAGAATCCCACCCATTTTGAGGCTACAAAAAAACTAACATGGCAACATTGGCTGGGATTTTGCCATGTTAGCCAATAACAATACAGTAGACCTGGAAAGCATGATGCAAGGTTGGAAAATGTATGTAACAGAGGCTAAACTAAACCCATCCACGATACACAGCTATCAGCAATCACAGATCAGCATGGTTATTCCACTGCTATTATTTTTTAAGTAAAATATATGTTTTTTACTTTTATAAAATTACAAGTAGGCTTAGCCTCCGTAGCCTCGTATGACGAGCCGCTACTGACAACAACATACTTCCAATATGAAATAATTTGTTTATAGATTAAATATTGTAGGATTATCATCATTATTATTTTGTTAGATGGACCTTTTTAAATTCAAATTGTGACTATCTATGTTTTAGCACCATTTTTTGGAAAATAAGTCTTACAAACAAGTCAAAGACGATGTAGTCTGCTTCAATTAATCAGATGTGTGCTTTAATGGTTTGTTAGTTTTAAAACTGTTGAAATGTTAAAACTATTGAAAATTGCACTTTGGTGTAAAGACCTTTTAATTCCTAAAAAATTAACATGATATATATATATATATATATATATATATATATATATATATATATATCTTTTTTTGTCCTATTCTCATGTATACTTATTGAAGGAGTTCCTTTTTTAAGCTTCCTTCAGCTCAACAAAAGGGTTAAGAGACCCTGAAAAACCTCTGACTTTTTAAAATGAACAGTTGTTTTTCTCTTAAAAAAAAAAAATAGGAATACATTACAGACTGGAGTAAAGCAAATTACGAGATATGGTATAGTGTTGGTTAATGCATATTTTTTTCTCTCTGATCTGCCCTCATCACGACTGCGTAATAGGGTAGGTGGAAACTTGAACTCCCTAGTAAAAGGATCTGACTAAAGATGTCATGATTTCAGTTTAATTTGCAAATAACAAGCAGGTTGGTGAATTCCATTCCGCTCTGGGTGACATCTGTCTATGGTCACCTAAACAAGCTGTAAACAAGCCATATTGTTGGTCATTCTTAGCAAACTTTAACTAGAGGTTTAAAAACGACCTGGTGTCTTAGGTAGAAGGTCCCCAAAGTAGTTAGCCTTTTCTTCTTAAATGACACACAGTTTAAAACAGGCTTTCTTAGTTTTAATTGTAGCAACAGCAGTTTTATATTATTTACAAAAGCTGTCCTGCACATACCTTTTTCTGTCTCTATTGTCAGTTGTGTTGTAGGAATACCTTTTGTCTGTCACAACAATAAATATTTTTTTTTCTCTCTCTCAGTAAAATATCTACTTTTTGTCAGATTTTGTGAATAAAAACATGTTAATTTTCCTGACCTTGGCCAATATAAAACAACTTTGTGGGTGAAATCCAAAACAATATTGACAGGTCTCAGTTGTGAGTATTGAACTATTGACAGGTACTATATAAAGCAATACTCGGAGGACCCCTGCCTTCCAGAATAATATACTGTATACGGTTTACATATGCAATATATATGGTTGATGCACTGCATATATAAGGCACTATTTTCTTAACAAGTAGTTTACAAACACATTGACAAATGCTAGTAATTTTGTGTTAAAAGTTAGTTCAGGGGTAGTCAAGGTATGGAATAACATAGTTATTTTACATTCAGTACAATTATAAAAAAATATTTAATAAAAGTACAAAATAAGAGTTTGTAGTAATCCTTGAAGGTTGATCTTAATTATGTATTTCAAGTGATGACAATAACAGCAGTCTGCTCCCCACTCGTATTGTTTTTACTGTGTTGTACTCCATCCACAGATTCGCCCGCCACGGTTTGACCTGTGTGTCCCCTGGTATACACTACGTGCTGACCAGGTGTGTGACTACACATAGTTAGGGTAGGCACCGCTGCTTCAGCTGCTCCCCGGTGCTTCGGTACCTCGGTGCACGCTCAGACAGTGGTACTTCGGTGCACCCGGTGCACATGGTACTCGGTGCACTTGGTGCACGTGCTACAAGGTGCAAGGTGCTCGGTGTGTTCGGCATGCATGCCACGCTCGGTGCAGTCGGTGCACCCAGTACTCGGTGCACTCGGTACACACACTGTTTGGTACGCCCGATGCGCATAGCGGCACTGTGCATGTAGAATTCAACGCACAAAGCGCTCGATGGTACTACGGTACTTGGTGCACTAGGTGCTCATGGTACCCAGTGCGTCTTGTAACGCGGAGACATAGCACCAGCATTGTTACTGGAGACACACCTGTGACTCTGACCATGAGCCTACCGTGGTTCCACGCCTGCACGTCCTGCAAGGCAAGCATGCCGCATAACGATGGACACTCTCTCTGCGTGTGGTACCTAGGTGTTCAACAAGCCACCAAGGCCATCGGGGACGAGGACTTTTGTGACATCTGCACGGCTTTTCAGCCCAGAGTCCATCTCAATAGGCTGAGTAGGGCCATGGGGATAGACTTTCCGTCCCCCACGGAGGAGCCATCAGCAGCCCTCGGGGGCCACCCCCTCCCCCGCTCCTCCAATTGTCACAGAGCCCCGCTCAGGAAACCCCCTGCACTCAGGCTCCTTTGCTGACACCCCGTAGTTGCTCCCCGTCTCCACAAGCGAGAAGGGTGAAGCGCTCAAGGCAGGCAAGAGACATCATTGACCTCAAGGTGCAGATGGCCCAGGTCCTTGAGCTTCTGTCTAGGCAGAAAGTGCCTGTGGCGTCGGTGTAGGTCCCAGCCCCACTACCACCCGCACCAGCTCCGGTTCCTGGGTCTCCCATGGGCCCAGGCCGAGACGGAATCGCAGTCTTTAATGGCGGAGGAGGACACGCTGTCTATACCGACCTCCAGGGGTGAGGGCTCCTTCCCCATGGAGATGGAAGAGGGAGAGCAACCAACGTTGTCGACCAAGGTGGAACCTAGCTCAGAGGTTCGTCAAACCAGTAAATAGACACAACTCGCTTTCCCTTTCACCCTGTTTTCTCCAGTTCGCCGTTATCCGTAATGTATTTCATGTAGCCAACACCATGTACAGTAAGTGATGTCTGACTATTCCTTCTAATGCATGTTATATATATTTTTGTTAAGCATCCCAAGTATAAAATATTTGGATAATGTTATTTGTTGTTTATCCTAACATCTTTTCTTGTGTTATTACACTGTGTAATTAATTGTCAAACTGGTAATGAATAAATGTTTGCCTGCTGGCCAGCTGTATGGTATCCTGGGACCCTGACAAAAAATAGGACAACTCATGGTAAGCAAATGTTTACAGGGGCCACTTTCACCAGACTGCAAGGATGGTCTTTCCAGACGGATTTTACAGAAATCATTCCTGTTTGCTGCCAGGCAGTCTAGTCCCTGAGGCCAGGCTTCTACTAGCGCTCCAGCTAAACCCCCTCTGCTGAGGTATCCTGCTAGGCCACCTGCCTTTCTTTTTCCCCAGAGTTCCGTCTCACTGTTTCTCTCTCTATCTGTGGCTGCCAAGTACATGACAGTTTGCCTTCAGGTGTATCCTCCTTAAGCAAATGATGTTGGATGTGGTTGAACTTCAAAAACCCTGCACACTGTTGAAGTGTAGCTGCAAAGGCATTTATCCTTTTAAAAAGTTCTAATAAACTAAATACTTCTATTGATGATAATGTAAATAATTAATATTTTTCTTTCTCATTATTTTTAGTATCTTTTTTTATATATTTTGCAGTTATTATTTCAGAAGGGTTCATAATAACCAAGTAAACAATCTTGGTTGAGAACAGTAACATTTTTGTTGTAATTGTTAAATGATGATGCAATAAACAATCAGATTTATTAAATAGTACTGCACAGCAATAGTAAATATAACTTGTTTGTGTGTTAAAAAAAAATAACAGCAGTCTATACATGGCACTAAATGCTCCAAATTATCTTCCAGCTGGAACCACAGTTTGGAGACTGGGATCACTTACTAAGTGTATAACCAGTGTAAACAGCCTTAACACACTCTGTAATGGACAGCAAAGGGCTCCAACCCTCGGCCACAAAGCCACTGACTATCTTTTGCATATCCACCATCGTGCACAGCACTGATGCTCCTCAGCATGTTTTCTGAGACTGTGAAGGCACTCGGGGAATATTTTTATGTTGTGGTGTAGGCCTTGGCCAAAGCAGTAAAGCAGAGGTGCAGTCGTGAAACTCACAGTATAGACAGCCAGCAATGAACGGTTGTAATGAACAGTGCCAAATGGCACGGGATGATCCTGGCAAAGACCTTGACTAACACATTAAGGTGGGGGGATGCCCCGATAGTTACTGCACACTGTGCAGCTACAGCCAGTTGGCCATTCACTACAAGTGTACAGCAAATCCATCACTTTTATAGTATCTTGTCAGTGCCTACAGCGTTTCTTGGATCTTTCTTGGCTGCCAAGCTTCTGCTCCACCCCAATTGATCAACAGCAAAGGTAAAACTACTCTGCAGGCCATAGAGAAGCATGCAACTGTGAAACAAAATTCACCCTCATTAAACCCTTCAGCAAAATCACGACTTCATATATTATTGACATAAAAAATGTACTATATTGTCAGAAATCCTTATAATAGACCCTGTATACCCAGCTACACCAAGAGAGAAAGAAAATCACTTTAGGGAATAGGGATTCTGTCTGTGATGGGGTCGAAGAAGGCACTGTCTTCTGGGGGAAGGTCGTCTCACTTGTGCATCAACTTTTTTTGTAATTTAACTTTTCTTGGCAGTTAATGGAGATGATTCCCTGATGGTCCATTTATTTACATTAGAAACGTCTGACATGATTGCCGTCATAATAGATTTCAGTTTCCCTGAGAATTTAAACCGTAGACGTTGGCTACGATGGTTATAGTCTGCCTGTGTTATATTCTTATCGAAAAACAGAACACTGAGTTAAAAAAAGCAGGGGGGGTGTTGTGTCAAGAGGTGATTTTGGGCCCTGAGGCAACAAGGTTTAGACAAAAAAAACAGCACTACTGAATTACTGACGGAAAACCGAAAAAACGGCAAAATAAAAAGAACATTCTATTTTTTCTTTTAACGCTATATCGGCTTTAAGTTAACGGAACAACTTTTTACAATGTAATTCAGTTAGTAAATTATAAAAATATAAAATGTATGATAGAAAAATTACAATGCAATCTTAACCAACTATAACTGTTACAATATATTGAGTACATAGTCCAGTCAGCACTCACATATCCAACCCTATAAAATTTTGACTTCAGTGACATTTAAACGCGTGTAACGCATATCTGATTATTTCATTTTGGCCCATTCCATCCCTTGTCCATTTTTCAGGGAACATAAAAAAGATACAATAACAAAAATACATATCTGAAAGGACAATATTTTAAAACAAGTAGGCTTCCATTTAGATGTACTGTATTGGTACAGTACTATATTTTCAATAGAAGTAGTATTTTAATTCAGAACGACATGATTCTGAAAATATCACTTGCCAAAACTAAAGAGACAACACGTTAACTGTAACACAGTTCATACTTTTAAATCTGGTACGTATTGTAGCGGCATGTAAAATTTCCCATTAACGACCTAACAACAAAACAAAATCGAAATGTTATCCATGCACAGGACTGTGTAAAACATAAAAGGCAATGCAATTTAGCAAAACCAAAAGATTAAAAAAACAACAACAACACAGTTTCCAGGATTAAAACAGTATCTCAAGTCAATATTAAAAATTGCAGAATATAGTGCTTGATAAGGCCCTAATGTGACAGTTCACTTGCAAATGAAAATGCACAAAAGCAACAAAAGATAACAGATTTAAAAAAATAATAATAATACATCACAGTAGATTAAACTGTTTAATGATTAACTGTTACATTACCCTAGCTTGTTTCGTTTGCTTTGTTTTGGCTGCATTTTCGTCAGGTGAAACTGGAGGAAGCGCTGTGTAACTGCACAACAGACAGACTGATTTGACATTAGAGACAATTAAAAAAATAAATAAATAAAATAAAATAAAAAACCCGGGCTGTGATGGATATTCAGACAAATTGTAACATTGAAGAGATGGGCTTTGTATGATAAAACTGGTGACGGAGTCGGAAATCGCATGTGACGGGTAAGTGCATTCATTTTTTACATATATATATATATATATATATATATATATATATATATATATATATATATATATATATATATATATATATATATAATGAGGATTGATTTTATTCTTAATACAAGGGCGGTAAAACGTGACTGACGTGTATCTGAGTAATGGATATCCGAGTGCTGACTGTACTAACAAACATTTTTTTACAGTAGCTAATGACACACAGTAAGTAACAATATGCTTTTGAAAAAAATGTCTTTTGTGTTTATCAGTCTTTGAAAATGGCCTGTTTGGACACTTTACAGGCCCCTGCTCTGTCATATAGAGGCGAAAATGAATGTCTCTGATCGTCGCATGTTCGCTATCACTATCAGATTTTCACCCTGCTTGGAAGTGGTGGAAATGTAAGGCTGGGATGATGGTTCCAGAGAATCAGGGGAGATAAAATGTACCCTGGCCCTCAAGATCTAATCCAATCCAGGTTTTTACTCCAAACAGGTTCTAATGTAGTTAATTGAAGCCATTAAGAGGCAATTAACTATTTTAGGAACTGGTTGGAATAAAGACCAGGACTGGAATGGATCTCAAGGGCCAGAGTTGAGTGCCACTGGTTTAAACTAATCCATCACTTTTTAAATTTGTAAGTGCTACATCCTATCTCTAGGATATACATAACCATTTTAATAGAAACACTACTGTGAAAACCAAATCGGTTTTGTGTTTTTGGCCCCCTCTGTCTGGGTTTACTGCACCTCTTGAAACCCCTTTATTTGCACCCCTGGTTACAGAACACCCTGTAGAATTCATAAGAAATGCAAATGCTTTACCTGTTTCCTGTGTGGTACATATCACTGCAATATATTTTTAAACATAATCCAGACTGTTTTGATATTTTTATTTACACATATCATAGGTCAGAATTCAGCTGCGGAAAAAGAAAACAATAACATTTCTCAAGGTTCCCATGGGAGAATCCGACATTAGAAAGATGGTTTGGTGAATGAACGTCACAGTGTACCCAGCTCATGCTGCTCTGTTCTCTGGTTCCCACAATATGCATTCGTATTAATCACAGCATGAATCTTGTTGCAGGACATGTGAATAAAAATATATCAAAACAATCAGGATTATGCTGAAAAATATATTGTTGCCATACATACAAAATGGTGCTCTGAAAACCTTTCACCTTTTCAAACTGTATTTAAAAACAGATGCTCTTTTTACTTTCCAATGAAAGCTGTTCTATGACCTAGAAAAGGTTAAATATAAACTTAACACTTGATCCTTTTGTCCATTTGAATTTACTTTCCTTGAGTGTGCTTGAAAAAGATCAAGTGTCACGTTTTTCTATTGTGGAAAAAACATTGGTTCATATGCATCCATTTAAAGACTTCAGCAGTGCATGAACTATTTTATGTTTTCCAAATTGAACAATCTGAGCACTAAATATCCCCCGCTGTGTATGTATTAAAAATGTGATTTATAACTGTAAGTATCATCTAACGTGTTAACCAGGTGTTCCAGTGTTATTGTATGAAACTCTACCTGGGTTTAAATCAAACGAAGAAAAGCCAAAAAAGAGTCAAATTCAATTCCCACATCGCCATTTTCATGTGTGTGGGTGAAGGACATTTGTTATAGATTTAAGGGAAAGCAGAATATCATAAAATGTCCAAGCATCCCTCCTCTTCCTCCCTCGTTTTTATTTCCTGTACAGATTCCCACAGTTTACTGGCATTTCCTGTTTTAACCTGAAGGCTAAAAGGAATAAATCTAGGAATTCTGGCATCATTTTAGAAGCATCCTGGACACTGTATCTGCTATTGACAATTGAGTGTTGTCAGGGGATATTAAAAGCCTGCTCTGGGCCCATTTACATTATTATTTCATGGACTTGCCTTTAATCAGCTCCATACCTCTCCTGTGTGCTCTCTGCCAACATGTGTCTATTGTATTTAATAGTTCAGTGACAACAAATTTATGTTGCTAAGCTCCAAAAAGTAAACTTAACCAAAATAGCTCCACAAACTGCCTTTACAGACATCCACCTAGGTAATATGGAATTTATTGGTCTTGAGCTGACCATAATTACTTCCAGATGCTGGCTGTCTCTCCATGTCTAAAGTTTAGACATTTTTTCTCCCTCCATTGCTAAGTGCTCGCTCTCACTCTCTCTGTCTCTCTCTCTCTCTCTCTCTCTCTCTCTCTCTCTCTCTCTCTCTCTCTCTCTCTCCTCTCTCTCCCTGGGCTTTCCTACTTACTTTAGATTTTTCCTCCTTGTTGGCTGTTTTCATATACATCAGGGAATTCAGCATGGGAATAACTTGTTTGAACTTGCTGGAGACTTGAACTTTCTAAAGTGAAAAGACAAAAACATTTTCCCAACAATTTAAACACTGTTTTTCTACCCAGTTTGAAATGCCCAACTTGAATGTTGCCTCACCACAGCCTGGGAAGTCTCTGCCTACTGGAAATGCATCTAGAATCAGTGGTCAAAAGTTTTTATGATGGCATGCATTACAGTTGTTACAGTAGTTATGTTTCCAGTTATGTTCAAGTGCAACTTGGTTCCTTTACATTTTACATATGTTGAGGAGCATGAGAAATTAGAAAATAAGTGGTGCTTGTGGTATGCCTCTCAAAACTGACAAGATACACTGTACAGAGCCCTTTAGGCAATTATTTTAAAAACGCTCAGACTCTTTGACTTGCAAAGCAGTCATAATATTGTGTTGCCTGTACCTCCCACCATTTCAGCAAAATTATCTTTAGACAGGAGTTTTATTACACCTCATTATGGCGCTGTGTTAATGTGGTACAGTAGTTTGCTGGTGAAATTTTTTAAACTTCGAAACTGAGTTTTTTTTTGAACACCTATCAATCATACTTAAATATGTTTGGTCTATGATTCAAGCACAGTCGTGAACGTCAAACAATGTAAAAGTCCGGACCAGTGTCCCCAGATAGACCTAACTGTTTAAAAACAACAGTTTTTCCTTTTGAGTAATTGTTTAAGATTTTTTTTTCCTTCCCAGGGTATTATAAATGTAAAGTACCACAGTGCTGGTAGCTACTGTGCTGTTTTATTCACATTCAGTGGCCTTGATATTCTAGGAGGCGAGCAGTGGGATCTTGGGTAAATCCAGCTGACTTGGTGTTAAAGTTAACATTAAGAACAGTAAGAACAAGCTCCCAACGATCGACTGTCACTGACCCTTCCACATCGCTCAAAAACACTGTGATTCCCAAATCTCCCGTTAGGGCCGATACAAGCCTGAACAGCAGCATGTCATCGGTTTTAAAGCCTGCCCCAGTGTTGGGTGGTCTGGGGACTTATCCCCCTTCCTATCTAATTTGCCTGCAAACGCCTTCACCTTGTCAGGGCCAATAATTATCCAGTCAGTGATGCCCAGGGCTGCCACTCCTTAAGATTGGATTAGATTGACGAGGTTGAGGTTTGGTTCCTCTGTGCATTTTCTCAGTTAGTTATATCCACCAGGGGCCTAGTGAGGCCTACAGCAGAGCTACACTAACTTTCTCTCCCCCCTTCCTTATTATGGAGCTTAATAACAGCAGGCAGTGTATTAATATGTAAGAGATCAAGAGATTATTGATTAGAATCACTTGCCTAATATCCCCTGTCTGTCATGTAGTTCAGCGGCCCTTTCATGATTTTTTTTGTGTCAGTCTATTTAAATATTCATGGTGGAGTTGCTTTGTGCCTCTACAGCTGAATTTCTAATTAATCTGTCAAAAGAAATACAATATGCCCCTTAGCTTTATTATCATAGGGGTCAGATGGAACAGAGCTGGCCTGGCTAGGCCTAAGGGGTAATTAACCATAACCATGCAGTGTTTACCTTGGTTCATACCTGTGGCCTAAAGAAGGGCAAAATTAGACTCAAAGCACTTCAGACTGCCTTTGAAGCACCATGATATGCCAGCCTAAATCATAATGATTGGGAGGAGAGAGCAGAGAGCTGCTAGTGTGTAACAACATAATCAGCAATTATGGTAGGGAAATGGGGAGAAGCAGGAATTTTATCTCATTTTTTCTTCCCTGTCACTAGCTCTTTTCTTTCGAATTCAAATGATTTTAGCTCCAAAGGTGAGGGGGACATCTCGAAATGTAATTCAAGTGCAGAAAGCCGGGTCTAATTAGCGATATACTGTGGCTAAAATATGATTGGCATTTGCTCCAGCCGCCTCCTAATAAAAGCCAGTCAGACTGAAGCATTGGGTTTATCATTCCTCTGTCAGTTTATTTCCATCATTATTGTTGCCTTAGTTCTTCTGTCATATTATGGCCGCTAATTTCTTAAATTTTTTACAAGACCTGTTAATGAGGGACTTTAATGAACTCCAAAAACGGATCCGAACCTTAAAAATTAAAATGGGATCCTCCCGCCAAGGCGGTTTGACAGAATAAAACTTAAATAGTATCATTCGTGTATCAATTTATTTCTGTCATGATTCTTTATACCCCATGCACATTATGCTCCTGGTTTTAATTCCGTTTTTTATGTGACTTGTTAATGTTTTTTTTTAGGGGACTCTTAATCCCCTCCAAAATTTGTAGAATATCACAATAAATCAGAACTTGGCCCCTCTAATGACAATTTATTTCTGCCATTAATTTTTATTTCATTTGCCACGTTATGGCATCTAGTTAAATTTCTTTCCCTGTGACCTTTATCGACGCATTTTAAAAGTTAATACCATACAAGTTGATATTTAAAGACACAAGTTTCTTAACCTGTTTTGTATTTCTTCATTTTTAATATTATGTAGGAAATGCTTAATATACACGGGAATTAAATTAATCTAGATTGTTCAAACATGTTGACAACTATCTTTAGTGGTGGGGGAGCTGTTCTAGAATCCTAGAAAGCTACTGCATTGCACTTCAACAGAGGCCCCTTCAGATATGTATAGTCCATGCTGCATTGTCACAAACTACCTTATACAGTATTACTCTCCCTTTACAGTAGTTACATTCACCCAACTGCATACAGAACTGATATTCCTCTCTCTAGTACGTAACTAAGTGATTTTGAGATGTCATCGTATATTGGGGTTGTTCTTCAGGACATCAGAAGGACTAGCTGGTAGAATTGCCTGCAAAAAAACAATATGCTGTAGGAAACATAATACTTAAGTGCAGTTTTAGAGGGAATAGCATAACTCAAACAGCAGGGTGAACATGAACATTTTAAAAGGTTTGTCGTGAGCTTTTTACCATATTATATTTCAATAAATTATGAAATGCTTTTTTTCATAACAGTAATGACTGGTATTTTAGGGACCATTAATAGCCCCCAAACCACCTTATCTAAAAATACTTAATTAGGTGGTAACTTAGACGAATCTCTTTTTTCCTGATTTTGACATGAATTAAAGCCACATAATAGTACAAAGGAGACTTGTAGTGAGAAGCATAACATTGCGTTTCCTTTCAAGTGTCTATTATTTCAAGATTAATAGGATTTATAAGATTTGCAGGCTGCAGTTACTGTGGATCAGGAATAAAAAAAATAGGTTCTAAGCAGGGTAGGCTGTGGGCAATTCAGAAAAATTAGAAAAATAGCTTTTAAGTGATGATTTCCCTGATTTCTAACATTTTTTCAGCCTGGTTAGCCGTTTCTATGACGACTGTATTGGGTATGGGCATGTATATATAAGCAATTTGTGTCTGCTACTCAAAGACAATTCCGTGTATTTATTTCTTTTGAAATTATTAAAAAAGGATGGTTCTGCTGTGTCATTTGAACTTGAAGATGAAGTGACATTACTGATGTTAGATTTCTCATTTAGGGAGATGGGCCCCTATCCAATTTGCATACTGTGCACAAATAAACTGATTTTCTATTACTTACAACTGCACTGTTAAGTTCAAATTCCTTATTGCATTACATGTACAGAAATAATATGCAATGCAGAGATGCAGCAAAGGGTTAAACTGCAAGGCTGAGAAGAAATAAATTATTAAGTAAACAGACAAACATACAAATATATGAAGTACTGACACAATTACAAGAAAAACACATACCAAAGTAAGTACAAACATTTCGGTGGACATTTTCTGGAAGTTTGCTACTTCAGTCTGTGTGAAGGGAGATCCACGAGATTTAATAATAAAGAGCTCAAACGGACTTTGTAATTAGACAGCACCTCATTCTGACTCAATTAGGCATTCACGTGTCTGTCCTTATAAAATATAGTGAAGGTCTGGCTTGACAGCAGTAAATAATCCAGGTCAGACTTTAATATGGCTAAGCCATAGGCAGAACTCAGCTTTACATCCTATCCAGACATTAAAAAGAATTCCAGATTTCTTATACTTCTTTGAGGATATGTTTCCTTTGAGAGTGAATTTCTTTTGAGCAGATCCAAAGTATTCACTATAAATGAATATATTTACAGAGATATAAATATAGATATATTGCTGATAGTGTTGTTCTGTATAGTGTAAGAAACAACATAGATACATGTGCAATACATATCCAGTATTATATTCAATTTAACAACTCAAATGTGACACTATTCTTTTGTGACACTGGGCTTGCCCAAGGTCACAAGTGTATTTAGTGAAATATGCACGTCCAAACTATCAAAAACTACTATCATTAAGCTGTCCGCCCTTTTGACTACTATGTACCATTACTTTGTCATTGATTTCAGTCAAGTGCTTGTAAAAAAAACAGTGAAGCAGCTCTTATGATACGGGTTGGTGGAAGCCAAATTATAGACAAATAATATGACCTATAGGGCATCGTGGTGGTCTGGCAGATATTTGAATTTTCAGTCTCCAGTCCTGCTGCCTGCATTTTATTTTTTCCCTATCTGTATTGTTGTCCGTGGCATGTTGTGTAATAGTTTTTAATCTATACAACACTCTTCTTAAAGAACGCTGCTCAGCAGCTGCCAACAGGCCAACTCTGATAACAGGACTTACTCCCTGTGGGGTTTATCCTGCATAAACATCACATATTTTAAATAAATTACAAATGGAACCCCAGTTGTATAACCCACATTCAATTGAAAAGCCATCACTTGGCAATTAAATTGGCAGTATTTATTCAGTAAATGAAATGCATCTTGTGTTTCATGACATCAACATTTGAGTATTTTGTAATAATCGGTTAATAAAAACAGAGGAGTTGTGCTTGGTTAGAGATAGTAAAGTACTTTGAGTCATTAAAACCCAAGACCAAAGGTTGATGGCACTATTTACGATTTCAGTGAGTTCCATTGTTACGGATATCTACAACTTGTTCATTATTATTTTGTATGTATTTGGCCCATCTCTGTTAAGTCTGTGTGGTCCAGTGGTTAAAGAAAAGGGCTTGTAACCAGGAGGCCCCTGGTTCAAATCCCACTTCAGCCACTGACTCATTGTGTGACCCTGAGCAAGTCACTTAATTATTATTATTTCTTTATTTAGCAGACACCTTTATCCAAGGCGACTTACAGAGACTAGGGTGTGTGAACTATGCATCACCTGCAGAGTCACTTACAATTACGTCTCACCCGAAAGACGGAGCACAAGGAGGTTAAGTGACTTGCTCAGGGTCACACAATGAGTCAGTGGCTGAGGTGGGATTTGAACCAGGGACCTCCTGGTTACAAGCCCTTTTCTTTAACCACTGAACCACACAGCCTCCACACAGCCTCCTTAACTTCCTTGTGCTCCGTCTTTCAGGTGAGACGTAATTGTAAATGACTGCAGCTGATGCATAGTTCACACACCCTAGTCTCTGTAGGTCGCCTTGGATAAAGGCGTCTGCTAAATAAATACATACGTGTTAGGGATAAGACTGCCACCTTTAAAGCTGAAGTGTTTGTATCATTGATACAGTGACATTGAGTCAATAGCATTCCGGTCTGTTATTAAGCAACCCATTCTTGTTTCACACAAAGATGCAGTTTACAAGTCCCTATTAAGAACCTACAGTATCTGCAATGCACTTGACTGGGCTAAAGTTCCTGACAAATGTCAATCATGTGTGGATGTAAATTGCCTTGCTTGTTAATGAGAGTACATTTTTCCCCTCTAGAGTACAACCAACCATGGCAAGATGTATAATAATATTAATATAGCCATTTATTTGTATTCTTTGTTTGTTTGTTTAAGTTACCTGTATATTTGCAGAATGTTTGATTAAAGTAAAACCAGCAGTTAGTGTGTGCTTCAATATGGTGTTCTATGCAAATTAGCCATGTGCTTTTTAGAACTCCACCTTAAATGTTGCCGATTAGTTTACTGGAGATGGTTTATGGTGTTTATCAATTTGAAATGCCCAATGTGATCTCACAGCTGCAGTCCACTTACCGATCAGGAGGACTTAAGATCAATGAGTGACCTCTGTTCCTGCTGTCAAGCAAAACGCCTATTTTCAACTGAAGCTACAGCACTGAAACATGAAGACAAGGCGCAGCCTAACTAGACTAAGCCTGGACTCAGCAGAAGCCTGACAAATAAAGGTTGTTGAAGCTCAATAACAATCCCTAGTCAAGATCAGCAACTTGGCACAAACAGGATTCCAATCCATGTTTGCATGACTCACTCTGCACTCCACGTGGTACTGCTTATAGTAGGTGAACCACTGGACCCCCCTGGGATGCTTGTTTTATTGCACACAGTTGCTAAGATCACACACCTGGTCAGGAGCTAAGCTAAAATGTGAGGTTACTATTCTTCTAGAGAAAGTTAAACATTGAACTGATTCACTACAGGTTATTTACACAGTAACCATGGTTTAATGGGACATGACTAAACTGGGACTGTTTCTTGAAACACTGTAGACTACTGTTTATTGTGTCTGTGTAACCATTATTAAAATAGTCACACTGAAATCGTTAACCATAACAGTGTCATCATTACATAATAGTACACTAGTTACAGGGTTATTATGACTACTTAAAATGAAACACGACTCAAATTAGTATTGGAGTGTCTACTGGGAAGACTTAATATTTATTTGCATATTTATCTTTAGGATATTTTAATGAAATTCAGTTGAGTTTAAGATCTTACCCATATCAGTGTCTCTTCATAAAGTGCATATACCAAGTGGGGATTTTTGTTTATTGTAATATTGTAACATGTGTGATTGGATTCTATTATATCATACGGATTGTATGTAGAGAAGATGTTTGAATATCTCAATGAAACGTACCTGGATTATAAAGGTAAATAAATAAGCAGTAAAGAGCAAAGACACAACAGTGAGCCAACACTGAAATATGGTGGTCTTGCCATTTAACTTGAAAAAAAGCCATCAAAAACATTGACAATGGGCCTGAGGAAACGTTTCCCTGACATGTTGTCGGCTGAACATAAATCTTTTGTCGTGTGTGCTCCTCTAATAACAACATTGCTAATTAATAAGTTCTACACAATTATAAAATAACTTCGGATCAGAACTCCAGCTTTGCATATAATTTCCTGTAATCGCTAAAGCTACTGCAAAAACATGTCTCATATCAACCGTAACTTTCTTATTTAACACAGACAGGGGAGTTCTCACCAGGTTTACATTTACAGCAAATTATCTCTGCTGGGATTTGGCAAGAAAACCTAAAATCACTGCAGTAATTTTTATAATTTGAAATAGCATCTTTAATCGTCTTTTTTTTTTTTTGCGAGCTTTGATGGAATTAATCTTACTATTTTAATGTTATTACAGGAGGAGGAAAAAATGAGAGAGGGTGATAATTCGTTTTCGTAACTGTTACCACCTTTTCATTGTTTCTGTAAAATTATTAGGGTAGACTCGGCATGCTGTTCATTTATAGAGCCTTAACTAGTGAGACATTTACTCTGTAATGATAAGCCAGTGTAATTAAAGGTGGGAATGTGCAGGGTTCAGGCACTAGCAACATGACACACAGTCGACTGCTGTTATTCCTCAGTGGTTTATCAAAGGCTACTCCTTTAATATGGAGATTACACTTATGTACTTGTCTGTACTTGAAAGGCATTTTCCTAATTTACTTATTAATGAGATGTAAATCTATTTATACTGAGCCCCTCAAGTTTGAGGAAATGCGTCTATTGAGCCAGCCATAAATCCAACAATTTGAAGAGAAAAAAAAACCTGTGAGCTTCCCATTCTTATTGCGTTAAAAATTGATATAGTCTATGTTAAATTTATTAATATTGCTTGCTGTCATTCAGTTTGCAGCTCTAACTGAAATACGACTTGACAGCAGCCACATTAAAGATGTATGCCATTGTATTCAACAAAGATTAATGAAGCCCAGTAAAGATAGCTGTAAAAGAGAAAGTGATCCGAATGTAAAATCAGAAAATTAAATGAGGCCTGGCATACCATTTTTTAATAGCATCGGGGAAAGCAAGGGAATGAGAATTCCTTTTTCTGCAAGGTCCATTTGGGAGTGTTTCGATAGTGTTTGAATAAACGAGTGGAAGGGATTCTTTCATAACTGGCATGGCATCTGTGAAGACACTAACATACTTTTCTCAATTCGACTTTTTAAAGTACTGGTGGCCATGGCAAGGGTTTTGATTGCCTTTTAAAAAACTTTTTTAAAAAGTTTGTTGTGGTCAAACCAAAAGCATATTAATGCACAAGTAAGCATGGGGTGGGGGGGGAAGGCAACCGCATGTTTATACTGATAGTATTCTCCAATAAACATCATAAAGGACACCCTGGATTACCACTGGGTTGATTTTTCTAATCATCTTTTTTTTTTTTTCTCACAACAAAAAACATATGAGCACCAATCACAAAAATATTCATTCCTGATTGGCCAATGGTTTTTAAGTTGCAGGGATCCAATTCCTGATTGGCCTTTTTCTAGGTTAGAAACCTTCACTTTTGTAATAGATTTTTCATTTATTTATTTATTACTTCGTATTTTTTAACCAAAGTTGCACTGCATTGTAACTTATAGCACAAGTACGGGATGTGGAAAAGCCATTAAAACTGCAATGAAGCTGTTTTGTAATGCAACTGCAAAAGAGATGTTTTGCAGCCTTGAGCCCAGCCTTCATTCATAGTTCACAAGAGACCAGGTAGCTTGAACTGGAGAAGAACAGTATGTAAAAATGCAGTGTCAAGTGAAAACCCACTGGGCGCAAATAAAATGCTTCTTCTAGTTTGTATTCCCACAAAATCATTAAAATATTAAACACCTCATTCTTCACAAGTGATTACATCAGTGCATTTAGTGTTTAAGAAAACGAAACAAAAACATTAAAAAATGACCTATTTCATATTGGAGGTCTTTTGATTAAATATTACAGACCACATAACATTAGGAAAGCAGCTGTGCAGTTCATTAGAAGGTATAACAATGACAGCAAACCTTTGTCAAGTCTAAGTTGTCATACGAATGAAATACTGCAAAATCTACACTTCTCAAAACTATCCAATGGTGAATGCCATTGACATGTAGTAGGGTTTGATGGGCCAGAGTGTAACTTGATGTCCATTCATCTGATGGAAAGATGTCCCTTTATATCCTATAAGCCTTAAATGAGGAAAACACTAAGAGGATGCCCTCTGTAACAATACTAAATTGTGGATGATTTTTAGAGCATAAAAATATAAATTGGAATTATGAGCCTAAAAGTAAAGTCAATGAAAATGGTTTTGTTGTGTAAATTAAATAGTAGATACCAAATCCACCAATTGTATACAATTAGTACTGATACTTTAATTATCTGTCTGTTACCCTTGCACATTTTTACTGCAGTATGCATGATAAAAGCTAAGCAAAATGTAGTAAAGCAGAGTAAAAAAGCAATGAAGCATTGCAAAGTGTAGTAAATGCTTTTTTAAACACTTGTAAAAAGTTGTGAAGTTCCAATGTACATGTAACTGAGAGTTGTTTTTTTTATCATAATGTGATTACTTCCTTTTTTCTCTGTTTTGTCAGTTGTAAAATTGTTAAATGGCAATGTGATATTTCTTACATTTACTAGGAGCAGTAAATATATAAATACAAACTGGACACAAGGTTATCAAGAATTATGGGATATGTAGTTTTTATTTTAAAACACAAAAAACTACATCATTTAGCTTTTTCAGGGGGACATTCAGGCAGACATGAGTCATTATATTTTTCTTATGATTTAAGAATGCTGCTACTAAATAGTTGTTCCCCTACGAAAAAAATGAAAATGAAAAGTTAGTACACTAAATATTAACATGTTCTCTCCAGGCAGTGTCCCATGTTTCGCAATTTTTGTGTACTATAATATTCAGAAAACTGCACTGTGCTGCTTCTGGTTTTCATTAGACATTGCAATGGTACTCTGAAGGGAGTGAGGATTGTTCAACTTCCTGTAGTAGACGTTTAGACATTTTCACCCTTCAGTCAAGCTATGCCTTTGGAGATTTCACACAGTGAGGATCCTTAAAACATTGAGGAGACAATTTACGGTGGATATCTTTGTTAAAGGAATATTAGCTCAAGATACCAATTTATAATTGTGGCGTCTTGCTGAGTGATAACAAATATTTCCTCACTCTTCATAACCATATGCATGTTACTAATTATCAGCATTATTTTATCATTTCCTCACCTCGTCATTGCATATTAAATAGATTCCATTTTTTCTTGTCTGAAGTAGCTTTCCTACTGACATTCTAAAACACTGTTTTACTGATACTTTCTGCAGTAATTTTCAATTTTCCTTCAAGGGGCATAGTTACTGTACAGTTATCATAAGCAGCTAAAACAAACGGAATGATTCTTTTACATTCTTGTAGGAACAACCTGAGTATGACTCCCTCAAGGAAATTGTTCCTAACAAGCTTTTCCTTATGTTTCTGAATCCCTGGCAGGTAACACCAAAAGCACATAGGTGAGCAGGTCAAGTGTACTGTGAATCACAGATCAAATCTCATGGAGATAATCTGCAATGTAAGCAAGTGAATTTAAGATAGAAGAGAGCTAAAGGCCAAACTACGTGAGTGCATGAAGAGACTTGATGGTACACAACTCTTGTGTGTCTTTTGCATGAGAGATATAAAAAAAAGGACTGTAACTAAGAATGAGAGCCTTACTTGGAAGGAGTAAAGACATATTTGTATGATATATGTAATGCTGAATACAGTTATAATCATTTTCAAAGAAATGCTGTTCATTTAAGGTGTGTTTTGTTTTAATGTAAACAGTATTATCACGGCAGATAGAACTCCTAAAATGCTGAATTAAAATGAATGATTATGATGGTATAGAGAATTTGTGGTGTATTCAATTGATCTACAAGCGTCATTCCTATCATTCAAATGAAGCACCTTGTGAACCAAGGTTATAGACACCTACGATTCTCAGCCAGTGCATTGGAGTCTCTTTAGTGTACTCTGCATTTTAAAAGTATTTCACACTTGCAGGGTTTGTTGTAAAACACCACGGAGGACTCTAGTTACAGCAACAGTATTTCAATCTGCCGCTGTTTAGTTTAGCAGACCACATGGTATTTAATGGCACTATAGCACTGCAAATCCCTTGCCCACAGAGGATATTATGACCAGTGCACATACTCTAGCTGGGCCACACAAGTGCAAACAGGCTCTTATTTTGAACCGTATTCATTAATACACAAATTAGTTCAGCTACTTCCTGACCCACCTATTGCAGAAACTTGCTCTGCAGACTTCATATTAAATGCACTCAGCACTCAGTTTGATACAAGATTGGGGATTTCTTTACAATATAACACTTAAGGTATGCAAACAAGACCCATAATAACTATATACATATATATATATATATATACAGTGCCTTGCGAAAGTATTCGGCCCCCTTGAACTTTGCGACCTTTTGCCACATTTCAGGCTTCAAACATAAAGATATGAAACTGTAATTTTTTGTGAAGAATCAACAACAAGTGGGACACAATCATGAAGTGGAACGAAATTTATTGGATATTTCAAACTTTTTTAACAAATAAAAAACTGAAAAATTGGGCGTGCAAAATTATTCAGCCCCCTTAAGTTAATACTTTGTAGCGCCACCTTTTGCTGCGATTACAGCTGTAAGTCGCTTGGGGTATGTCTCTATCAGTTTTGCACATCGAGAGACTGAAATTTTTGCCCATTCCTCCTTGCAAAACAGCTCGAGCTCAGTGAGGTTGGATGGAGAGCATTTGTGAACAGCAGTTTTCAGTTCTTTCCACAGATTCTCGATTGGATTCAGGTCTGGACTTTGACTTGGCCATTCTAACACCTGGATATGTTTATTTGTGAACCATTCCATTGTAGATTTTGCTTTATGTTTTGGATCATTGTCTTGTTGGAAGACAAATCTCCATCCCAGTCTCAGGTCTTTTGCAGACTCCATCAGGTTTTCTTCCAGAATGGTCCTGTATTTGGCTCCATCCATCTTCCCATCAATTTTAACCATCTTCCCTGTCCCTGCTGAAGAAAAGCAGGCCCAAACCATGATGCTGCCACCACCATGTTTGACAGTGGGGATGGTGTGTTCAGGGTGATGAGCTGTGTTGCTTTTACGCCAAACATAACGTTTTGCATTGTTGCCAAAAAGTTCGATTTTGGTTTCATCTGACCAGAGCACCTTCTTCCACATGTTTGGTGTGTCTCCCAGGTGGCTTGTGGCAAACTGTAAACGACACTTTTTATGGATATCTTTAAGAAATGGCTTTCTTCTTGCCACTCTTCCATAAAGGCCAGATTTGTGCAGTATACGACTGATTGTTGTCCTATGGACAGAGTCTCCCACCTCAGCTGTAGATCTCTGCAGTTCATCCAGAGTGATCATGGGCCTCTTGGCTGCATCTCTGATCAGTCTTCTCCTTGTATGAGCTGAAAGTTTAGAGGGACGGCCAGGTCTTGGTAGATTTGCAGTGGTCTGATACTCCTTCCATTTCAATATTATCGCTTGCACAGTGCTCCTTGGGATGTTTAAAGCTTGGGAAATCTTTTTGTATCCAAATCCGGCTTTAAACTTCTCCACAACAGTATCTCGGACCTGCCTGGTGTGTTCCTTGTTCTTCATGATGCTCTCTGCGCTTTAAACGGACCTCTGAGACTATCACAGTGCAGGTGCATTTATACGGAGACTTGATTACACACAGGTGGATTCTATTTATCATCATTAGTCATTTAGGTCAACATTGGATCATTCAGAGATCCTCACTGAACTTCTGGAGAGAGTTTGCTGCACTGAAAGTAAAGGGGCTGAATAATTTTGCACGCCCAATTTTTCAGTTTTTTATTTGTTAAAAAAGTTTGAAATATCCAATAAATTTCGTTCCACTTCATGATTGTGTCCCACTTGTTGTTGATTCTTCACAAAAAATTACAGTTTCATATCTTTATGTTTGAAGCCTGAAATGTGGCAAAAGGTCGCAAAGTTCAAGGGGGCCGAATACTTTCGCAAGGCACTGTATATATATATATATATATATATATATATATATATATATATATATATATATATATATTGCCCGTTTCCCCAATATATATATATATATATATATATATATATATATATATATATAGTTACATGAACAACTATACATCTATGGAACATCATACTGTATTTTAGCTATAAGAAGAGTTTATTCACTACACAATGTTGAATTCCCAGGTAGGTCTACAAACACTCCAAAATTTAAACCCTTTTTTATTTTATTTTTTTACAGTATGCCACTAAAATTATTCGATGCATGAAACAAATGAATCGCTCTCGTCGGTACTGATTAGCAGCTTTTTTGAAAAATAGTACATCTACATCTACACAGGACTGGAAGATAATCACTCGTACATGGTGTTAGCAGTACTGAATTGTATTCCAGAAACACAGAAGATTAAAACAATTTTTAACCTGTGCTGTATCTGAAAATTTTAATTGCCAGGCTGCCTTTTTCACAATGTACCTAACAGCATTGTCAATTCAACAGAATCCATTCGTTATCATCCCACTCTTTGATACACTTCAGATTCCACGTCATTGTTACTTACTCAGCTGTGGGGGATATTCAAGGCTACACTTCTAAGAGCATCAAACTCTCTATAGATCACTAGTTAGGGTACCTCAGAGAGGCAAGGTAATGACTGATCTTAAGCATTTAGTAACCAAGCAAATACAGGCTAGAACTGCATTGATGGTCCACTCTGGATTCCCTAAGATCGTATTCATTTCACGCAGTTGCTCTGGTTCATGCCATCTTGAGTAAAGATCACAGTCCTAAATTGATGGTGCGCCCATAACTGTTCCCTCAACAATCTAAACTTGCACTAATTTATAAGAAATGTTTTTAGTTTTTTTTATCATTACTTTCCACGATTTAACTATGATTTCATCTAATTCAGGGACATATGGTACATGCAATATATTCCACAGTTATTTACATTTTATTTAGCCTTTTTTTTATTAATAAAATTAAGTTTGATACTGTTGTTGAATAATCCAACAACCTTGTCAGTTATAAAGATACATATGTAATACCTAAAAAAAAAAGTCACAGCATTAATCTATTTGTCATTTTAAAATGTACATTCTCACTTAAAATGGTATTTTGCTCCTTAGGATTAAATAGCTATGAATATTCCATAACATTACCTTGCATTTTAACACTAGAAACAAAAACATATTTTTCATTATGTTTCATATTTTTATAGCTTCCCTTTTAAATTGGTTAAAGACTGCAGTACACTGTTGTTGAAGAGACCAGTTAAAATATATAGTTTAGGATCTATAGATAGTTAGATAGACAGATAAACAGATAGATACAAAAAGCCTTGAAATTAGAATGTCGGAATAATTAAGGGGTGGAACTAAAAAGACCACTGTAATAGCATTTAAAACGGAAAACGATTTTGTGGATATTGATAAAAAGCATTGCCAGCAAGGTTGTAAAGTGATAATGTTTTGCTAAAAAAAAAAAAAAAAAAAAAAAAAGCAAACATCCCTGCAATCAGCTATGCAAATTATTTTTTGATCTGTGTTTTCCGAAAGTTCTCTTTTATAAAAACACAACAAAGTGAAGCCCATTAACTAAGAGTGAGGTATTCTCCCTGACGGCTGGAATTATCTTTCAGGACATCGAGTGGCCGTTTCCCCAATCTCAGGTGTATGATTAAAACCAATTAAATCACTCTTCCAATGTCAGCAGCAAGAGTCTCCTGACAAATGAAAATATGCAACAAAAAAAGTGTTCACCGCACTCCTTGGCCCTGTGTCTGCATCACTCACATCCACAAATGGGATTAAAATGTGCAGCTCAGGGATTTCAAAGGGATATTTTCCATAAGAACATGAAAAATCCTAGGAACCCTATGTAGGTAGACTTTAAAGTCTCTGGTGGCGTACTTTGTCAAACTCCTTCTGTATTCTGGATAGATGCATGGCTAATAGAAAAGAGGTTAGCAATTGAACCCGTTTGAGGCTCCTTATAAGAAAAAAGAAAGACCCCCGTTCTGATGACTAATTAAATAGAAAGGCACATTTTCTCAAATTTGTATTCTCCTTTTGAATGTGTAAAGTCCCAGGAAAACAGTTCCTGTTGATAAATTTAATAAGACAACTGCAACTACCCAATAGTTCCCTCTGTGCTACCATCACTTTAGTATAGTTTTTTGGGGGGTGATTTAATGGGAATGCACATATACTTTATCTGTTAGGTTTTTTTTATCACTAAAAAACCCTTTTGCCTTTCTGAAAATAAAGTGGTAGATCTCCACTTTGCAGCTCTGTACCTACCTATTTGATTGATTGAGTTTATGAATACAATATTATATACATAACAAAAAGTAAATAGTTACTCAATCAGGCTAATAATTATTCCATAGTTCTTGTGAATGCAATTTGAAAAAAAAATGCAATTATCAAATAAAACTGGTTTGGTTTGTGATTAACTGATTAACTGCACAGTGAAAGGCCCACATAAGAGAGCCACATTCATTATTGGGTTTGAGGGCAATTTCTTTCAACGTTCCGTAAGAAATTATTTTAGTCTTCTTGTGTAGTGCTATTTAGGTAGTATGAAGAGATTTATATACTTAATAAAAAAAAATAATTGCAGTAGTAACATCTTGAACCTAAACAACAGGTTAATAAGTAGCAAATGGGCAGCAAGCGTTGATTAAACTAATAATTCAGAAGCTTCATTAAGGGAAGTGAAACGTACAGGGTGTTTTTCATCACAGAAACATCTTCATTCTTCCTACTGTGCTGTATTTAATCTGCAGAATGGTGTTTTAATAACTCGATATTTCACGTGTTTGCCTGTACATGCTTGGGGTCTTGGTGGCAGAAGGCCCTTGTTTTGGGATGCTGAAGTTGTGTGGATGGTAATCCTATATCAAACTAGACCCTGCCTCACCAACATTGAAGTGTATTGTAAGGTGCTTCAGATAGTATGACTTGTATTCATAAAGCCTTTGCATGCCAGTACATGTATCGCAGCCTGTGGCAAGGCAGGAAAGCCCTGCATGTAAATAGGGGGCAGGGCAAAGCCTTGCTGATTTAACTGCCTTGTATGTATTATTATGTAAAAAGGGAATAAATTATGATTTAAAAATGTATTGTTTTATGTTTATTTAAATGTTGTCTTTATTTAAAACGAGTATGCTTTGTTATTGCTTGGTTTAAATGTGGTCTGGCAGAGGTGGTGTTAGTAGCTCGTCTCTGCCAGACAGAATATGGCTGGAGCCTTTTATTGGATTATTGTTTGAGTGGTGTAATTATTGTTAAGTGCACATGTATATAACCTGGTGTTTTTCTGTGTTTGGTGTGCGTGTTCAAGAAGAGGAACATGAGAGTGAGAGTGGGAGAAAATTAAAAACGAAACTGAAAGTAAAAAGGAAAGCAAGCAATTGCTACTCGTGCTGGGCAGACCAGCACGGTATTTGTTTTGGGTTTTGGGTTTTGTGTTTGTGACCTGTTTTTGTTAAACCTTTTATTTTGCTCTGTGAGTGTTGTTTTTGACCAAATATTTTTTGTATTTTTCTTTAATAGCAATGGCGTCACAGTGCGCTTTCACACTTAGTATCTGTGTGTGTGTCTCTGTCAGCTATCTGGTCTGGGGACATCATCACTGCTCGGCTACCCTGTCACACAGCCCTATGTATTTTCATTCTCCCTAATCAAGAAAACATCCTGTTAAGCTTAGTCACAGAATACAGTATCATATGTATTTCCCAGCATGCTTTTTCAATACAGGTCATTCATTCTTATGCCTAAATTCTGTTTTGAGAATACTGCTACGGACAGTATTTTTAAATTAAATCTTTTATATTACTCCTGGATTAAACAGGCTACACCTCTTTCCCTAGCTTATGTCCATTCTCTTTCTCCCAGTAGTTTGTTTCAGTCTGTTTACAGACCATACTGGCAGTGCTGTTTGTATGAGACAGAGGAGCTAAGAGAAGTTCCCATGGCCATTTTCTCCAGCTAAGTAGAATTCCCCTACATTCGTTATAGTTGGCCAGTCTGCCCCAGAGTCCTCATTTTATACTTAAGTCCAGGCTCAGACAGAACTGGCAAGGGATCGAACCCATGACCCACCAATCGGAAAGTTCCAGTGTAACCACTTGCACACGGCAGTAGAATCTGCTTTTAGCAAAGCTAGGTACATAACAACGCTAGTTACAGTATAATGATTAAGATTCATTCTGATGTCACAGTATTTTAAGCTTTTTTATGAAACTTAGAAAAACAATGTATTCTTGTAACTGGTAGAGATCCCTGGATATCGATACATTACAGTTTCACAGGGATATTACCGTATTCATTCAGACACATTGAAAACATTATATAATTTTATATAAAACTATGAAAATAGTAATTAAACTGCATACAAATAAGCAACTTCCCAAAAGCCAGTACAAAATGTAATGAATTCAAGCTTCAAAAAAATCTGTATCTATATCAAAGTCTTTTTGCAGCAAAAGTAAAACAAGCCTAAACGATGATTACACAAGAAAGAAACAATCCTCTGAGCATTCATCTTCATAAAACATAAAAAAAATTCATGTAATACCTCAAATAATTGCACAGCATTAATCTATTTGTCATTTTAAAATGTAAATGATCATTTAAAATGTACCTTTTCTGTTACTCCTTAGGGTCAAATAGCTATGAATATTGCATAACATTACACTGCATTTTCACACTTGAAAGAAAAAAATATATATCATTATGCTTCATATTTAAATTGGTTAAACACTACATGCATACTGTTTAAACATTGTACACATGAAATGTATGATTTTCTATCTATTTTGTTTTACCAGTGGAGATAAATTTGCCCTAAAGATGACATTATTTTGCATATAATAACCACAAGATGAAACATGCCCTGCCGACAATAAAACTAGCTTCACAGAACCTCTCTTCATTTGAGACTGCAGGCCCTATTCACTAATATTTTAGCATCTTGATGTTAATTTAACACTCCACTCACTCGCAAGCCATTATTAATACATCTTGACACTCAGATGCTATCCACAATTAAAACTGTACAAAAAGTAACGTCTGTTCAAAAAGATCATAAGCTTTCCCATAATAGGGAGGGCTGCTTTCACGCGGCAGAACAGCTCCTGATGATATTACACATTAATATGATAATAATGAGATCTTTAACAACCCCTAATAATTAGGAGACCTCGGTTTTATGTCTTGTCTGAAAGACAGTACTTCCAAGCGCACGCGCTATCATACACTGTGCTAGAGGTGTATAATGTGTATACTGTTTTTTTTTTCTTTTTCTTCCATAAATGAGCCCTACCATGTAACACCATCAATATTGGTAACTGTTGCTCTAAAAACGGGTCCCCAATGTATCAGGGCTCCATTTGGTGGGTGCAAGGTGAGTTTGCTTAGGAGAGGACAAGTTACACAGCTATTTTGAATATTGACTAGTAATTCTATGACTAGTAATTCTAACTCAGCAATAGACTGTTAGGCATTTAGTAACTTGCATTTCTCGATGGCATACTTAATATGTGGTCAATACTACTCCAATAACACACTGTAGTACTTTTTTCTTAGTCCAACCCATACAGGGCTCTCTGACGTTGTGATGGTTATTTTAAGGTAAATTGACAGAACTGAAATGTCATCAGTAACCTTAATGTAGTTTAACCACTGTATTGGAGTGGGAGCTTTATATCATATGAAGCTCACTTCCTCAAGATGGTCACATGGTGGTGTAGCAATGTCTATAATTCAAGCCAGATAAATGTTCCCACCGATTTTTGATGCAGGCAGCACATGTCATCTGTGGGCAGACTACAGACTTGTCCACTGCTTGAGTTTGCAGCTGGTATTAATAGTGAGAAGAAGAGACAATGTCAGTAGTCACAAAAGCCCTTGAACATCCTGTAAAATGCATCTGAGCCTAAACACTACCATGAGGAACAGGTTTAGAAGAACAGACAAATACAGGCCCCAGTATTTATTTTCCAGACAGTAATGTATCGGCTTTGAAGAAGGAGGTGAGGGCCAACATAACCTGATATACAGTATATATATATATATATATATATATATATATATATATATATATATATATATATATATATATATATATATATAATGTGATGAGTAGCCAGCTCAGTGTTCGTATTTGGCAGAAACAAAATGATGTATGGGCTTTGAAACCATGTAAAACTGTCAATGAGGTATTGTCTAGGATTGCGAGAGCTGTGTTTTCTATATAACAGACTCCATTCCCTTTTAGAGATTCTGAGTCCTATTTAATACCTTCTTATGTGGAAATATGTCAAATCCTGCTTCAGTCTTTTTGCCTGATCATGCTCTGAGAAATGTACCTTTTCTCAGGTTTTCACACTACATTTCGACATGTCTTTTCTGTCAATCCTTGTAAAAGAGGATTTTTTTCCCAGTACTTAGTAAAGCTTTTGATATAGTGCCTGACCACAAAAAAAAAGATCCTTTATCCATTGCCACTTAACAAAGCTGAACTGAAAAATGGTGCATTGAAATGCCTAATTAACTGACAGCATCCAGTCAATTCAGGTTTCTAAATCTAAAGACTCACCTCAGCTCATGTGATTCCCAAGGGTTAATTCAACATGCACACATTTTATAGACCTGAAGAATGATTTCTGCAGACAAGGCTTAGTCTGAGGTGGAATTTACCTAACTCCTGTAAGTCCATGTATCTTCTTTTATTAGAGAATTGAGAGAAAAAGCAATGACATTTTTTATTTCTTTAGAATTTCAGAATAACAATTTAAGCTCCCTGGAGGAAAACGAGGCCCAGAAACCACCAGAGGGAGCTTACAACCCTTCAAAAAAAAAACTTTTTTTTCTTTTTTTTCCTAAGACAAATCAATGCCTGAAAGTGCTTTTGGTTCTCAATTTGTTTATTCCAGTCGTAAATATTTTATTACTTAAAAGGGAAGCAGTGTTTGTTCTTAATTGTTTTTGATTAAGTATGCTTAGTATATTTTGGAATATTAATGACACATACAGTACTTAATGTTTTAATAATGCAGTGGAATCAGAATACTAAAAAAAAAAAAAAAAAATAACAATGAAAGATCACAAAACAGCAGTGGAGGGGAAAATAGAAGAAAAAGAGAAGCAGCAGCTTACAAAAGAGCTAGAATCTTGTAAAAATATAATTAGGGTTTTGCACTACAATGCTTCCTATAAACCCTGTATTTTTTAGGAAACACATTACAGAACTTGCTTTCCTACTCAAACTGACCTTGTTTTGAATGTAGTACAGTGACATCTGCATAGACAGGGCTTCTGATAATACTTTTAGGCTTTATTTGACAACATGTATTTTAAACATCGCTTTCTCTTGGGTCTGAGAAATCCAGAGGGACTGAAGCCCTACAAAATGACTCACCTATTTTAAAATGTGAGAACATTGTGGTCATTACATTTTGGTGCTGTTTAACTGAACCCAATCTATTCTTAATTATGACAGTATGATGTCTGTGTATTTAAGACTCTTTGCATTAACCACTTAGATCCCAGAGCCCTAAGGGCCAATCAGTGTGACCTGGAATGAAGTGCCAGAACTTCATAAAGGCAGACAAACCTGAATCAGATGCCTGATTTTTTCATGTCAGGTGCTGATTAGCCTTATAGTACAGGACTAGGTTCATTCTGATGGGTTTTTAAAAACATTTTTACAATTGCCATAATTACAACTGTTAGCCACCAGGTGATATTGTTTGCGATGCAAGATTAATTAAAACATTAACTAGAGGTAATTCTAACTGTAACATATTTTCCCTTCCAAAGGGCAGCAGTGTGGAGTAGTGGTTAGGGCTCTGGACTCTAGACTCTTGACCGGACTGTTGTGGGTTCAATTCCTGGTGGGGGGACACTGCTGCTGTACCCTTGACCAAGGTACTTTACCTAGATTGTTCCAGTAAAAAAACCCAACTGTATAAATGGGTATAATGTAATTGTATGGAAAAATAATATGATATCTTGTAACAATTGTAAGTCGCCCTGGATAAGGGCGTCTGCTAAGAAATTAATAATAATAATAATAATAATAAAAAGAGACACCTTTCTCTGAATGTGGTATTTGTCCACCATTCTATTGAAGAGGAGGCCTTCAGTTTTACAGCTGACTTTTACCAGTCAAAGGGCAAACAAGGGGCGCCTCACACAGATGTTTAAATCATAGGCTTCACCCTCATATCTCAACATCCAGAGCTTCAACTCCAAACAGCAGGTCAAAAGCATAAATCATTCTTACTACAGTCCTGAGCTCACTCTCCATGCAGCACATGTAAGCCGTGCTGTAATTTTCTAAGATTATGAAAATGTTTCCAGGGTTTAACGAAGGAGACACATTTAAATTAGTCTTAAGGGTTAATTTAAATGTAAAACACAACAAACCCTACAACAAAAGAGTAGTGTACATTTGTATTAAGTGTACACTACTGTATTCTAATGGTACTGTCTATACTCTATAGCATCCTGGTTTATCCCAATTTGTTAGTTTACTCTTGGTGCGTTTACACTGGCCATTTTTAGGATGGCTTTGGGCCGTCTCAGGTCTTTTTTCTGCAGTGTAAATGCACACGGCCGACTCTCAGCTGTCCTAAAAACGGTCAAATATAACTCATCATCGTCACACTGAAAAAAACCTGAATCTGACACAAGTTTCCCATTTTGGTGAGTTGCTTCACCATTCTGTTAAATAATTGTGTGTATGTCTTGAATATTGCTCCTGTATAGGTATTCATAAGTCATCTAGAGTTGCTGCTGCATTCTTTAATGTGTGTAGGGGTGCTGTGTTAATTTAGTTTGACAGTTAGTTTATTAACGTTTGTTTGTCTGTTACTTTATTATTATAGTTTTTTAACATACACTAGCCTATTGTTTTGTTGTTACTTATTCTGGTCATTTCATATGTTGATGCACGTGCGTCATGACAAGTAATATTTATTTATTGATTTATTGATTCATATTATGTCTGGTGGTCAACTCTATCTTAGAGAGCACTTCGGCTAAGTGAACACTCTGCATGCTTCCTGAGGGGTGTTCTCTCAGCCGGAGACGACTGTATAATATTTATACTATTGTCTTGAATACATTTACATTTGATAAGTATATGGTCTCAGCATTGCATATCTATATGATTTCATGCATTTCCTATTTTTATTTTTTTAATTATAGGTTCAAGGTTTCATTCTTTTTTTATTAGGTGTTTAAAACAAAGCAGTGTATTTCATTATTCATGGCATACGTGTGCCAACACAGTGATTACATCTCTAATGAAAACTATCTCAGTAGAATTTGCAAACTAAATGCAATTTAAATATCCATTTATCTATATTTGAGTGTGCCTTTTGGCTATTAGTCCATGTGAAGAAGTCCAGCTTGTAATTTCTCTTTCCTTGACTTCAGACAGAAAGAGAGCTCCTCGTGTCTGTATTCCTCTGCTTGTAGCTTATGAGATGAATAATGCAATAACACCCACTCCCTCACTCCTGAACCCCAAGGGCCATAAACAGCTAGTTCAAGTGCCTGTGCGAAAGGGGCATCGCAAGTATCAGCTAACAATTATTCTGTGAATTTGTACACTTTATTACCAGAACTCCGCTGGGCAAATAATGCAGTGACATGGAAAGTGCCCCACTCTTCAACTTATTTATCCAATAAGAACAAATTAATTAGACTGAAATGACTTCACAGGGAATGAGACTTTAGCCATATGAATATAATCGAAGCGTTTTAACTATTTGGCACAGGGACTGGCAAATACGGAACTAAAACAAACCAAGGTACTCTTGTTCAATGTGGAATTTACTCCTGTTTTGTGTGTGTCTCCATGTCACTACACAACACATGTGAAGTTGACGGTTAAAAAAATACATAAATGGATATTGTTGCTAATGATAAAAAGAAGTAAGAAATGGATTTTAAAGTATTGGTTAATACTCTTTTGATACAAAAATAACAAAAATGCTGCTATAAAGAGATTTGCCAAATTATACCTAAATGTGTCACGGTAAAAGTTTCAGGAAATGGACATGCAGTGTTTAATTTGGCTTGGCAGTGGTACTGCTAGAGCCTAAAAGAAAAACATATATTTTTTAAAAGGTTACCATGGTAAATTTGCACTGTAATTATGCAGGTTACAATGCTTTTTCATGAATATACCATACATTTGCTGTGCTTTACCTTGTTGTTTGTTTTTTTACACAGGGTGTAATGGACTGATCTTACCTCAGGTGACCATTTTGTTGTTTGAAGGGGATCTGTCAACCCCATCACTGTGGACCCTTGTTCATAAAGCCGTATGTTCAATCTTAGTTTGAATGAGGTGTTAAATCAAAGTGATTTGGGCTTACTGGGTGTTAAATATCCCAAAGCACCTGTCAGTGATGAGCAGGGGTATTGAGTTCTGTGTCCTTGTACAATTCCCAAATGCACCATCACTTCCTTATCTGTCTACAGGACACAGCCTGCTTTATAAACAACCATGCATGTTTAATAGGCTATTCTGTATAAATGTCTTCAAAAAATCGAACCTTAAACTTGAATGCATTTAAAAGCAAATTCCTGAACTACCAGGAACAGAAAAAAAAAACATGTATTGGATTGGTAAAAATTTGGCTTCTCATTTTTTGCAGTTTGCAACATCATGACCTAGCAGTTCAGCATTTTAAACCTACCTAAATAATAAAAGAGAACAAATCCAAATACTTTTTTAGGATAAAATTAAACACAACACATTTTAATTATAAGATAAGAATTGTTGCCTATTATTATTCTATTGGCAAATTATAGCAGCACTATAAAGTTAATATCAGTTGTAAAAAGGCATCAGGAGATGTGTCTTAAAATACTGTTCCAGTAGAAACAAAATAACATTGCATTCTAAACAAAATGATTTCAAATGATCTCAGATTTAAAACCAGCACTGATGTCATCCCAGGCCTCGCTGGAAACCTACTTTTTCTCTTTTAAGCCATGGCAGGATGAAAGAACCAATAACATCATGACATTTCAAGTTTGACATTAAACAGATTCTTGAAATTTTCCTCAAATTTTTTTTATATATATTATGTATAAAAACATATAGAAATGTGGTAGTTTTACTGTAGACATGCCTTCATGCCTTGATCAGTTTTCAGATGTGCAGCTTTACAGTATATAAATAAATAAAAACTGTGACCAGAAAGAGAACTTCTTATCATTGCCAGCCATTTTATTTTAAATAATCTGTTCATCTTATTTAAGAAAAAAAGAGGTTTCATGGAGCAAGGTTTTAAGAAGTCTTCCTCATTACATTCTTGGCATTGGCTGATATATTTTTCTATTTGAAGTGTTCTGACTTTTTTCAGTATTCAATGTTCTTTAATGTTATTTTCCATACCCAACATAATAAACTTTTCATGCACAAGAGTAGAGTTTTTACAGCATTTGATTATGGATCAGTCTCGTATCATGTCTTTAACAGAGGGACTGTTCTGTGCTTTTCCTACAGCCTGCATAGGGCTCCGGCTTTTACAGTACAAATTTACATACAGTTATTTTTCAAAGGGCACCTTGATTAGAGCGGGAGGCAGTGCTTTAAAATCCAGAGTTATTTGGGGAAAACTATCAAAGTGGTAAATGTGAATACCCAGATTCTATACTATATTAATAGCTTTTGCTTTCTGTACTTGGGTACAGAAATGATAAATATTTCCCAACCTCTACCTGCATCAGGTTCCCGTGACAAAAACAAAAGAACAAAAACATATTCTATTCCACTCTATCACTCTGCTCCACAAAGGAACTTTAAAAACTTCTTAAAGGCACAATAATACTTTTAATGATCAAGATCTAAATAATGGAATAAATCTTAATTCCACAAGTTATTTGTAAAGGTTTCCCATTTTAGCTGATGTGTTTAACACTAACATGGAAACGACCTGCCAAGTGACATATTGGTTTCATATCATCTAAGTAAAATAAAGGGATTTTAGGGTCCTCGTTTAAAAATGGGCCCCTTTATGCACTGATCGCGTTCTTCTGTATGTCTGTCACATGCTATATGGTGAGCACGATAACTTCCTTGATTCTGCATCTTCTCCAAACTTTTATCATACAGTCCTAGTCTTCTATAGAATCTATAATCTGAAAAACTGTTTATATAAATGCTTACTTATACAAATATTTATTGCAATTATTACATGATTATGTGTGTGCACAGCTTGTATATATCACAACTGCAATATAATTTTAGATCGAATCCCCCCTATATTTGTACTTTCCATTTATTTTATTAAAACACATGTGGCTGAAAGCATGTGGATGACCTTTATGATATTACTGCTGTTTATACAGTGACCATTGTAGCATAACAGTACTACTGTATTAAATTATGGCACTGCAGGCAAAGTGAAAAATTTGGTCACATCTTTATTTTCTTTCTTACATTTGGTCATTAACTTCAGAATCATACATCACATATCCTCAACGACTGGTGTTTCGGCAGATGTTCGGTTTAGAGGAGGAAAGCGATAAAAATATTTGATATAATGTATTTTAACTTTAAGTTAGTCATTTTAAAAGTGGCGGTATTTAAACACTCAATAAAGCAGATTGCTTTTCAAACCAAAAACAGACTTTCTTCAATTGTGAGTTTAGGAAGTTGATAAAAAAAACAACCCTTGCATGCTGTTATGAATGAAAAAACGCTTTCATGGTTAGGTGGATTTCATGTAAAGTGTGTCTTGTTAAAAGAAGGCGCTGTAAAGTATTATTATTGCAGCACATTCCTGAAGTAAAGCCATTTCATTCTGATTCAGTACTGTGGGCAAGACTCTACAGAAGCACCTTTTAATTGAGACTGGAAAGGGTTATGCCATAAAGCCATGAATCCCTTTCTTGACAACAAAATGATCTCTGGGCTTTTTAGAAAGGCGTTGGATATTTTCCTCTACAGTATTGTTGAATAATGTACTACATTGTAATGTTCATTTTATCCATTTGCAGTTTTAGAAATAAAATAAAATACATACTTATTTTATACACAGTGATGACTAATGCAGACAACTAGAATAATATTGGCAGTTTACTTTACAGATCAATTCCAAGTTGTAGGGTCACAAGGTTGCTACTTTGCAACATTAGTTATTGAAAACTAGAAATGTTGTTGTCTTTTTGTTGTCACCTGGATACCATGAATGCAAGTAGGATTATTTTCAAGAGAAATAATACGCACTGTAGTAAGATTTTTCTCAAAGCATAGTGAGTCCTCTTACGGCATTTTTATACCTTTAAAGGTCAAGCGCTTCTTCCACAATTGTATTGCTTTGTAGTTTTTGTTTGTCTAAATTAAGGGTATTTTAGTTATTGCTCTCATGTTGTGGTACATTTACCTGTTGTAAAGCAGTTTTATGTGTAAGATGTTTCTTTTTTTAAGGTTTTACCAAAAGATTTTTCAATAGATAATGAGAGCTGTTATTTCTTTTTCTTGAGCTATTATAAACACCCAGAAACAAGTAAACTTCTGGAATTGCAGTGTGTAGGTTTTGAACCTTTCTGCAACAGCAAACACAGTTATTGTTGCAATTATTAATAAGGTAATGTTTCACAGTATGTTGAACATGTAATGTATATTAAAATAGCAATATCCAATTACAAACACCTAGAATGCATATTAATGAAGGCAGGACGATAAATCAAGAAAAATCAACCTTAAAGTTTGCTGAGCACAATACTTTTGAAATCATTTCTGGTTTGTGTTTTATTTTAAAATGTTCTAATAAAAGACCTGTTCAAAAACCCTTGCATCGAAAGTTAATCTATTTTAATGTAATGGTGTGGTAATAACTATGTATGCAAATACTGCAATTTAGTGGCTGTGTTTGAACAGTTTCTATAATGCGTGCATTTTTTATAGTGTGTATTCATTTGAAGGAATTTAATACAGTGGTAGTTTGCATCACTTTAACAAAGCCCAGCCTGAACAGTAAGAGGGAAAAACAACTATTTTCTCATTTTTTAAAGGTGGTGTTATGCAGGTTGAAAATGATTTGGACATTTTTCTACAAGAGATTTAAATCTTCCTCCAATCTTTCACCAATAAAACAGAGACATGGCAGGGCTGAAAGCTGATCTGGGGAAGTCATGTTTTTATAATTGCTATTCCCCCTCAGGCATTTCAAATCCAGAGGGTCACAAGCACTCGTGCTGGTGCTGGCACTGTCCGAAGACCCAGTCGAAACCAAGAGACACACATTCATTGTTTGAAATTCTGGGGTCTAATTTGTGAAATGGGAAAACCTAATTAAACACTGACACATCTGAAATATTAATCCAAGTGCAGCAACAAAACTACACTGCTGTGTTTTGTTGTAACCACTTGCTGTACAGTATATTCTGTAAATCCCAGTTTAGCAGTTGTTTTGATAGTCTGATAAAGATTCCATACAGACACACATTGGTATATTAGGCAAATGATCCAGGCTGAAAAAAAAATAACTGCTTAAGTACTGTTAATGAGTAGAACTGCTTAAGCACTATAAATGTATACACAAGTGATTGTATTTCAATATAAGCATCAGGGAAGAATTAGAACATTATCATAATTCATTTAAACACTCACCACCCTACCGCTTACTGTACGAGTAGGCACCTGTGAGTCCCCATCAGAATAAAAGTTCACAAAATAGAAATGTATTCCCATTTCAATTGAACTTTAATTTCAAAAAATTCCTCTGAAATCTGAATGGAACATACTTCTATGACCCCAATGCTTGTTTTTAAACAGGTAACAGAGGTGTATGAGCTTGATATCAGATGTTTTTGTTGGTTAAAATATCAGTGTGGGGAAAATGGACAGTCTAAATACGCCATCCACAATACAGGATCCACTGCAATGAGATCCACTATATCACACTGTACTATTAGAAGGGATACATACAGCCATTGAGTGTACAGTGGTATTGGCAAACATTGCAGTGGTCATAAACAAGAAATAGCTTATTTGCTGATTGTGTATTACACAACATTTGTTTTCAAATAAAATTGAGCCATTTGGCATTTAAATGTTCCAGTTTATATCTACATTAAAAACAGAGATGGTCCCAGCTTACTGTATGTGGTCCCCATTCTAAACCTAGCAATGCAAATAAACAATATTATCATTAAATAAAGTTTCATAAATATGCTATGATTCTGCTCGGGACTAAAACACCACACCCTGTGTTCTGCAGCTTATTCATTCAAGAATGAATTGAATAATATTTAGTGTCATTTAAATGAAATGTAATTATACACACCATGCAGTTCATGGGGGATTGCTTATTTTAAATGGGAGGAATGGCAAAAATGCCATGTGATTGATCAGTAATAATAATGTATCATATCTTGAGATTACAGAAATAAATGAAAAGTTAAGTAGGACACCGCAGACGCTCCCAAAGCACCATTCTCGGAAAACATTACAAAATGAAAAGAAAGAAGAGAAGGTTTGGGAATTTGAAAAAAAAATAATTAATAACTCAAATCGGGAACTTAACTGTAAAAGTATTTTTTAATAGTAAAAAAAAAAAAAAAAATCTATGCTGCCAGACACTGGGTAGCCAGATAGCCTGGGGCCACTGAAATATGAACTACTAGTACACAACTCTGATTTTATTGTTGGTATCCTCCCTGGCTTTGTGACTCTGGGAGTGTGTTGTCTCGATCCCTGCGGGCCACCACGAAAGGAAATGTTTAATGTGCTTCAGACTCTTGGCTGGTGCATGGGATTTTGACAGAAGCAATTCAACTTGTGATTCCTAAGTATGCACCATGAGGTTCAAGCAACAAAAATTGAGCTGGGCTACCGGACGACTTGACGGACTGTTGGGTTTTCTGGCTCAGCAATCATCAACCCTTGAAGGAGCAGCAATCTGGCAATAGGTTAATTATCATGGTTTAACATGCATGCTTTCCACAGTCTTGCAGTAACATCTGCCTCCTATAGGTTTGGACTATGTTGGACTATACTGTACCACTTTGTATATCTACCAGCCTATGTCATTGTAAAATATTTCAGTTACAGAAAAGGTCTTCGTAAGCTATTATGCTGTATATTTATATATTTATGAACCAGTAAGACATTTAGCCATCCACTAAACCATTAAGTATTAATTTCGCCCATTACTAAATGTAATGCATTCAACTGAACCATTAAATATAAGTTTTTGAAATCAGAATAATAATTCTTAATAGTCCTGAAGTACTTATCTGTTGTTGTATCATGCTGTTGTTTTTTCAGTTGAATGGTTAAAACAGAATGTACTATTTAATATTCAAATACATTTGTTTCTAATCCAGTATACTTATAGAATAGCTTGACATAGCAATTAAAATATTTCCAACAACTCATTTTTACATTAGGAAATGAATACCAAGTAGAAACTCAGTTCAGTCAAACTTAAATGGTTCACTATTTCCAATAAAAACTTTGCAATATGATTGCTATTAAAGTATGCCTTTGTGCAATTAAAAAAAATGAAACTGAGCCTAACAATGATTATATAAATTATCTTAATTTATTCAAGCATGTGTCATAATATTTTCTTTAACAACCAAAATAATATAATTTATTGATTTTAATAATGATAAATGTGACCAAATACCGGATGACACATGTGTTATTTATATAAAGCTGAAATTAAGTTTGGAAGCCTTCAATAATCTAATTGAAGTGAACAGGACATTAAACAAATACATAAAGTGACCTCTATTGTATATAAAAAAAAGAATAAGATAACACAACGTTCTACATAACTAGTCAAACGTATTGAATAAGCCTGCTGCTACTGTGACACCGTGACATTACAAGTTTTTTATTCTAGAAAACAGCACTTGGTGTCATTTTTTTAAACAATCCCATTATCCTAACAGTTTAAGCTTCCCCCCCAAAAAATGTAATGTTCCGTTTAACCGTCTTTAAAATTGTTTGCTTTAATGAGCTGCCACACGTCATACAGCTGTGGAGAATTCTTCTTGTGAAACAATAGGAATATATTAACACAAATAATTAAAACAACAAAAAAAGGGCGGTAAATAAATAGATTGCTGTTCGTTTTGAAAAAAAAATATTCTGTGGGAATGACATCCTATATATGCATACACTTTACTGTATATTTCAACCTACAAAAGAGGAATGTGACACAGGCGATACCAAAAGGTAGCGCCTTAAGTCACTTTCTACTGTTGTGTTTGAAAAATCTGCAAATATCTAATTAAAGTAAAAGGAAAAGATAGTCACACAACAATAAAGGGAATTATGTGTTGCTAATATTAAGAAGAGGTAAAGAACATGTATTTGAAAACCTTGGTTAACTGACTGGAGGATAGAAGGACTGCTCTCTCCTACTAAAGTGCCCTATTAACTGAATTAGCCTGAATGTTTCAGACTGCTACCCTCGCACCCTTCAGGGATTGAGCTTTACTTGTGCTTGACTTGTATTTTCAGGTCAGAGTTCCAGCTCGCCTCCTTGAAACGTTCGCACTTGTCTGCATGCATGTGTTTAAAAGGAGAGCAGTAAATGGGAAGCTAGGAGAACCCCATGGGAGTCCACACTTCCCCGGTGTTTTGAAAAGGTATTGTATATTAACTTAATTAGGGTAGCACTAATTTTCAAACAGTATTCTATTTATACCTCAACAATAAACTCTTATTATGAATTTAGATCAACTTATTATCTTTTTTTCCAGGATGTGGAAACAGAGTTTTCATCCAGCCTTGTGATGTTCCACAGCAATCCAGAGGGCTTTGTTTATGTTAAGGGATGTGTGCCAACAGGAAAATCTAAACCGGATTGGAAAATAATAAATAGAATTAAAAAAAATAGAATTTACCATACATTTCACCTATATATACCCTTCGATCACAACTTGTTAATAACATTTTTAGAAATGTTCAAACAATTTGTGCGAACCCTATGGAGTTAAAAAAAACCAAAAAAAAAAAAAACATTATGCATTATAAAATAGATAGATAGGAAACATGGTACAATTATACATGCGGTGAGTGAAGGGGATATAAAACACTTTTCTTTTACTTGTGCCACAACTGAAAATTAGCAAGGTCGTGTTTTTATTGGAAAGAAACGGTTAATAGTTGATGGCACAGTAATTACAAGAACACAGAAAAAGGAAGCTAAGCACATCATCACAAAAACGGGAAAGGTGGCGACACACAGTGCTGCATTCCTGTCTCTGTTTCAAACAAATACCCATTGCCCAGGTTGCATTCCTGCTCACAATTTGGCTTTGTTTTGCAAACGTGTCTAAAGTCATGGCTCTACAAATGGCCTGGTTTGTTATTGCAGGAAATATTACTTAAACACTAGGGCCTAGTTTCTGGCACAAATTATAAATCTGGATCTCATTTTCCGTATTTTTTTGTCTACAGAAAAAATGAGGTGCAAAGACACTGTCTATGATCCAGCACAGTGCATAGCAGAAACTGCAATGCAGATTGGTTTGAGGTTGCCTAGATGCAGTAGAAATCACCAAACTCACTTCACTTGTTGAGAACAAAGCCATTAATGCTCCACAGTGCTTACATTTAGAAAGGCCACTTTCGTTTTGTATGTATTTCACCTCTAGAGGGTCAGTCTGTGGTCACGTCAAGATTAAATGTGAATAACTGTACTCCTTTGACATTTTTGTAATGCCTCCATCATGTCAGAGTGAAGGTGCAGAGAGCAGCAGGTTACATGCTGTTAAGTAGCTGGAGTCATTTAAGAATAATTTGCTTCTGAGATAGCCAGGTTATTAGCTTCTGTGTTCTGAATGCTTAAATGATCAAGTCTCATTTTGTAATAGAAAACTGAGTGAGACATACTTAGTATGCTTGTTTTTCAAATCTCATGTAGTGAAAATGTGTGGATACCTGGTTTTGATATTATTATGGAACCAGCATGTGCTGTACAGCTACATCTGTAAGATGCAATAATATGATTGCAATAATGCAACAGGCAAAGAAACCACCCACCCACCTTGGGGAATAGTGGGGATTCAAAAATCCTCAAACACCCCACGCAGCGTGGGACAAAATGTATTTCTAAATACCCACAAACATTCCCACCTTTCCCCAATGGTGAGGCAGAGGGAGTGGTGGAGGAGAAGCTAAATCATGCAATTATTTTAGAAATGGGTCATCCACGATGACAATTAAAATGATATAGTATGCATTTATTCATTTATTTAAAATTAATAGTAAACACAAGCATACTTTTTATTTAAGCAAAAGTGACACCTAGCTTATTAGTAATAATCGCATTTACCTATTAAATGTTGCTATTAATGACTTCCAAGATAAAGATTTGTTGCATTCCTGACAGTATCTAATATAATATGAGTCTATTGTATAATGCTGTATTATGTACTGTGTGGGGCTTGTGAAAGAATGCTAACAGTAGTACAAATCCACCCTTATTGCTAACAGCTATCTGCTTGGCACAGGCAAGAGTGAGATCAGCTGGGACCTTGCTAAGGATCTCTCTTTTTTCATGGGCAAACATAGTTTCACCTGCCTCCTCCAAATCCCCCTCTGCTCCTTCCATCCAGCCCTCAGCTGAGCTATGTTAATCAGATGGGGGACACGAGGCAACACTGAACTAATTCAGCCAATTAGGCCCCAGCATTGTTTGCATCCAGCAACATTTTGTATTTCTGCAAACGTGTGAAGTGTAAAATGTGCCCTCCAGCAACAAAACGACAGCAGCCATGTACTGGCGGTGTGTCAACAAACTCATGCAATGGCTGACAGCCGATCCTTATGCGTGCATATGTTTGTTTGCATGTGTGTGTTTTTTTCCCACTCTCTCTCTCTCTGTGTCATCCCCCTTCCCTCCTCTCTCTCTCTCTCTCTCTCTCTCTCTCTCTCTCTCTCTCTCTCTCTCTCTCTCTCTCTCTCTCTCCCCCCCCCCTCTGTGCTTTTCTGCTGTACAAAGGAGTCAGGAGCCAGGGTCTTGGTGGCAGATGGGCGAGGGTAGCTGGGATTGGCTAATCCCAAATCTGCCGTCTTCTTGCCACACGGCAACCAAGGGAAAAGATCGAGCCAGCTGTCAAATGGAAGCCTTTCATGGTCCCTTGCACACAACAGCTGCACAGGCCCTGCCTGCTTGGTTCTAAATTATTAAACATTTTTTTAGTTTGTTCCAGCTGCAGGCCTCAATGTGTTTATGCAGCCTTTGTGCATTTTACATATGATTCCTTCTCCCCTCCTCTCATCAAAATGCTGTTTGTAAAAGTCATTATCCCATCTGTGCCCTAGTTTGGACAAAACAGCCGAAGACAAATCCAATGCTATTCTCTTTCCAGGACAATTTGGGAGTTGAAGATGATTGCAGTGACTGAAGACTTCAGGGCTTTGGTGCTTTCTCTTGTATTTGTGAGGCCACCTGTAAGCCATGGTGTCTCAGCAGCTCAGGGGCATGAGCGCGTGGTAATAAGGATTTTTGCAAGTAAGATTTCATCCTTGGAAACACAGCTTTAGAAAAGACAGACTCTCTGTCGCTCTTCTTTTTTTCAGAGGCAGCTTTAAATAATCTGTTTCTGATAGCTGGTTTCCCTAAAGACTCCTCGACAGTGGCACAGCTATTAATGCCTTGAAGAGACGTGAATATTGTGAATATTCAGGGGCCAGATGCAGGCACAAAGTGCGTCTCCGCAAGCCAGCTACTAAAGATTTCCACTTCATGTTTTGAATATGTTTGTGACATTAAGGTGTAATCTGCTGGCGTGACGCTCAAACCAGCGCTACCTTTTGACTGGGAGTGCTGACTGCAGACATGGGCCTCAGGCTTGGCCCTGCTAAAGCACATGCAGTTTAGGAAATTTTGATCTAAACTACTTGTTTTTTTTTCTTGTTTTGTTTTTCGCCTTCATATTCGCTGTCAAGCCTTCTAGATCTTTAGAGACTGCTACTAGGCAAGACAAGCTACTGTAGAAAAACTCCAGGCATCTCTATTGCTGGCATCTACTAGGTTGACACTGGAGCTCTGCTGGCAGTGGAGTCATAGCCATGGTGGGGACCTTGGGCTATCCCACATATCACTGGGGAAAAAGTCACCAAACATCTTGACGACCATAACAGAGATTTCCTGTCCCAACTAACAGTGTTGTTCAAGCATTTCCAGTTACTTTGGGACCAGACCAGACTCTAGTTTCCAAGCTTGGCTTTCAGCTGCATGGAATTTCATTCTGTTTTTTTTGTTGTTGTTGTCGTTGCTGTTCATTTATTTTTATATATCTGATATACAGTGGGAGGGAAGTGTGGTTTGATGAGTAAAAGTTTATATATCCTGGCTTCAAATCCTGGTTTATCTACCAATGCACCATAATGTACAGTACTGCTAACCAAAAGATTAAATAAATAAATAAATAAATAAATAAAATGTTAAGGTTTTTATTTTTTTGTCATGGAGATATATATGTCTAAAAATACACATGTATGCTTTTAATTTAAGAAATATTGTCATTACTGGAACACAGTAACAAAACATTGAACTAAAAATACACACATGAAGCCCAAAATGCACACTGAGCTGCACAAGTCACACTCCAGATATTTCTATACTCCTGTTAGTATTAGAAAATATATATAATTCATTTAATAATAATATAGAAGCAATAAACCACATATTTGGTTTTGAGAATTTCAGTATTTTAATTCTAACTGTGGGCCCCCATTCAAATTCCTCAAATATAAAGTCAGGAACAGTCCGCAGAACATTCTAGCCTCATAGAACCAATGCATCTTTGGGAAGAAGTTTGTGTTTTTCTATTCTTTTGTACACTCGGGGCAGGGAATGGGTATTATTCTGATATAATGTGAGTTCTGCTTGCTTTGACAGTAAGCCTTTATCCTCTTTATTAAAGGATCTGTTTTCTAGATTCATACAAAATTGAGTTGTTATTGGCTTGAAACTTGTTGCTTTACTAATTGCCATATTTTCTGTGTGATATCGCTTTCAATATCTACAATACTTACAGTATTACTGTACCCTTAATTTAATGAAAACCGGAAAAATGGCTAGCAGCTGCCGAATAATATATAAATGTACATTAAAAAAGCAATTTCCACAACACAAGGAAATGTAACTCAGAAAGAAATTGGGGTTGCTCTAAAGAAAGCCTACTTCCAGTACTTCCATGAATTATATATATTAAAAAATGACTTTTCTTATTAGGACTACGTGAACTAAGACAGTTATTAATTTGTATTAACTATGTATTAACTCTGAAGACTTTTTTCCCACCATTAATGGCGGGGGGGGGGGGGGGGGATCATTCTGCATTATAAAAAATGACGACAAATGCACCAGTACTGTCCATCTAGGTCTGCATAATAACAATTAATGTTACATTTTCTTTCCAAAGATATGGGGAACGAACCTCTGATAATGGTGCTAATGCTTTAAGGAACTGTTTATCTCTTCTTTGACCTCAGAGAAAGTAAAACAAGACTTCACCATACCAAATGAATAGGGGTGGAAACCCCTCTGGTATTGAACGGCATGTCCCTTACCCGATGCTTCCAAATTATTTTGCTTAAAACCACCAGGTGCATGACTCAGGCCTCATCCTGTATCTGCTCACTGGTTCCATTCTTGCAACTGCAAATGAAGCTGATGTGCCGGGCCTTGGTGCATTGTGCATGTCAGTCTCTCTCCTGTGATTGAAGCAAGCAGTTTAATCAATAACATGATCCATTCTGATTTCCCCAATCAGTTGTGTTTTTGTAAACTGAATCTATGTTGGTGCCCGTCACAACACCCTAATCACCTCACAGATAACTAGATGTTATTGCTAGTCGATGGTTCTGAATCAAAGAAAGGAGGGGAGCACATCCATATTTCAACAAGAAGCCATAACTGTGGTTAACTTTGCTCGTGACCCTTACACTGTACAACATATAAAGTGCTTCATATTTGAGAAAGTATAACATACATTATACAGTATTTAATGCATATTGCATATAAACATTATTTTTCATTGTGGGGCGTATGAAAACTGAAATATATATTTAAGCAATACATAGTGGGTATTAAGTCTGAAACTCTAAGTCTAAATAGTTCATTGAAATTGATGATGACTGTTCTGCTCACTAAATCTAGATTCTGCAGGGTGTTGTCATAACACCAGAGGAAAAAAAAACATGCATATTATTAGTGAGGAATGTAACACTCATGGAAAAGTGCTTGCAACGGAAATTAATATGTGGCTCAATATGAATCTGATTTAATTAAAATGCATATTGTATACAGTATACAGTACAAACCTACATTAGACATGTAATAAAAATATAGTTCGTCTAAAATCACTTCATTTGTTATTATTTTCCATTTTTTTATTATTTCTTCTGTTACACTCAACATAATAAATATTCAGCAACAAATACACAAACGATTTCAAAGGAAAAGAAATATTGCAATTATAATCCATCTTCGAATTCTTTAAATAACTAGAGAAGTGGTTGTAATGGCCATTTCCTAAACAAGGATATTCATAGCACATACCGCCAGATATGTGTTTGATTGCCCTGCTGCCTATACTGTACAAACAGTAGCATCTGACACACCAGGTAACACAAACCCTTGCTTAAAAGTTTTACGTTGACACTTGGTGACATAACTAGAAACCCCACATTATGGCACACAAGAGAATATAGGCATTTGATTAATTATCTGGCTGAGTGTTATGTTTTTACATTACTTGGGGCCTAAGGTTGAAAATGCTTGTTTTCACAGAGACGGCACAAATAGCAAATCCAGGCTTCATCTGTGCCATCCACTACATCTGTATTGCATACAGCAGCCATTACTGAATAGTTCTAGCGTTAAGATCAAGCAGCCTTTTCCTTCATAAAACACAATTTACAGTACATCGCTTTCCCAAGCTGTGCCACAGGCGACCGTGCAAACTTTAACTTGTCGGCCCAGACATTTCCAATTCCTTCATGTATTCCACGCAAGCGCTGGTGCCTTGACACATTTTAATGACAATCACTTTTGTAAATTGTAAATACATAATCATATCAGATCGCGCCTGCATTTCAATCGGCACCTCCAGCTCATATTAATTAAACAGTTGGGTTGACGCCACATCTGCCTTACCGAACAAATGAAGTGAGATTTTCCGAAACCACAGTGTGAAGCTTTTTCTTTCTTTTTTTTCTGGTGACTGAAATTGGCTTCGTAAAAAAAGCTGCATGTTTCTGATCTGCTTGCCTCCCTTCCACTTTAATTCAAGCAACCACGTCAGTGAACGCAGTAATGAAGGAGGTCATGGAGCACCAGTTGTGCATGAAAGATGTGAAAATTTACTGCAAATGAGACAACAGCAGTAAATTCATTTTTATTCAAATTACTGTCATCATACATTACCACTCCTCTTGTAAACATTTTGCCTCAGACAATGTGACAGCGTATTATTATTTGCAAGATTATACTATTAAGCTATTAACATGTCACCTCCTGCTTGAAACAATGCCTTGACTCATTTCAGAATAATAGGACAAGTTACAGAGACATGCTGAGGTGACACAGGGCTTTGTTGAATGAAGGTAGGTGATGCGAGAAAGACAGAAAAAAAGACAGCTGGTATTTAGAAGTTGAAATATCCATTTGAATGCTGTGAGAGATACCATAAATAAAATGTATAAAATGAGGTCCTAATCCACAAAAGGGCAACTGCAGTGTGGCAGAAATGACAGCTAGTGCTTTAATTATATTACCTACCATTTTTTAAGAAATAAATGCATCCGATATTTTTTTCATTGAGTGAATCCACATGACTTTGACTTACTCATTGTTACTCATTTTGTCAAAATGAATCTAAATCAACACACATATGGATTATGTATTTTACAGGACTATGCCGTTTATTGTAATCGGTTACTTGCTGAACACAATACATTTGCAATAGATGGGACTTGCATTGACATGTATTTCATGCAGTGATGGCCACATGTCAATACAAATCATTCACATTGTAAAGCATGCAGGGTACTACCATGCATAAAAAAGTGTAAGATTCTTCTGTAAGTATTAGCACACCAAAGCTACACTGTGATTGATATACCATTTTTCATGAGTACTAAAGCATAGCATGATGTAAAAGAATGATGTAAGTTAAGTTGGGAAGGCATCCAGTTGCACAAAGAAACAGACACATTTTGTAGGGCAATATATTTGAGATATTCTGAGTTCTGATTCAGCAATGTTGAGTTGTAATCACGAAGGCTGTGACCTTTCAAAACTATGTTTGCCCCACCTACAGTATAGTATAATATAGCACAGAGCAGGTAGAACCAACTCAATTATAAAAGTCACACCTCTACATGCATTTATGGAATGAGGAAACCAAAGGGATTAGGCAGCTAGTTAGCATTCCACATCAGCACTGAACTGATCTAAAGGCTTGTGCTGTAACAGAACACTATGAGTAAGAATGAACCACCCAGAAAAGAGAAAAAAGCATTAACAAAAGAATAACATTTGTTGGAACCAGGTAGAAATACAACAACTAATAATAATAATAATAATAATAATAATAATAATAATAATAATAATAATAATAATAATTACGCTGCTTTACTATTTTGGAGCTGGCAATGTTTTGAAAATCACAGTATCTTGGCACCCATGCCTTGTTGTGTTCTCGTTATATAATACAGCAGTTTTAGTTCTTATATTAGCAGAGTTAATTATAGAGTTAGTCTTGTCAAGTAAGTTCTCCAATAGTTCAAATATATAGGCTATAACAGGATCTATGTCAAAAGAATGATATTTATTTTGATGCATGCAGTGGTTACTGTAATTTCAAAAGCACAACAGACTCAGTGGGCTGTAATTCTGGACCAGATACCCGCAAACCCTTGTCCATCTCCAATCCAGAGCAGGCAAACTTGACTCTGATTCAAAATAGGGCCCAATGATACAGTATGGAATTGCTGATAAAGGCTAATTCCAGGCTGTTTCAATGGACCACATGGCTAAAAGCTTCTCCACTATCCAAGTGGGATGCACAGTAGTTTTTAGGCTCATGAAGTCGTGCCAGATAGAATGCTGAGAAGGAAATAAGAATCCTGTTTGAACTGAAACAGTGTAACATCTACAGCTTTTTATTCTTATTTTCCATTCCTGTTTCCAAAAAAAAAGATTAAGTAGATTAGTATTTGTTTTATGCTGAAGGTTACACTTTGAAACATTTAAAAGAGTTCAATAAATGTGCTGGGATGTGCAGCAGGGATTTGAGAGAGTATATTCATGGTCTTAAGCCTCGGTCACATCTGGAACGATAACGATAACGATAACGATAACCATAAATCGTTTATGGAGCGGTCACACCAGAACAAAAAAAGGCTCTGATATATTGTACAACAAATGCCAATCAACTTTTTAGTACACGTCCACTTTTATTTCCAGCAAGATGAGGGACAGTGATGAGGAACATTAGTTTATGGATCGAGTCTCTAGTACAAGTTTGGCTAACTTTAGGGGCAAAGTTGATTTCTTGTATAGCCAAATGGGATTTAACTACTGCTTAGAATTCTCATATCTGACACATTTAGTTAGTATGAATTGTCGAGGAACCACCTGTAGCAGGGCGATTGCCCTGCACATGTGTATTTAGTGTGGATATAAGTTGTATGGGGAAATGGGTTTATTGTATGTCATTTTGGAGTCGATTTGTTTAATTACATTTATTGTTTACAGATGGGCGCTCAATTGAGACTTGCTGCCTGCTAGGTTTGGTTGAGGGGAAGGGCAACAAGTGATTGGCTGTGCTGGACCTCAATCAGCAGGTGGGCGGGTTTTGACCGAGTGTCCATCAGTTCAAAAGCATCCGCGGGAGATGGTTTGGGGCGACTGTAACGCCATGCCAGAGGGGAGCGGCATATACTCGGGAGGAGAGGGTCTGTTCTGCAGGAACGACAGCTACGCAACCCTGAGACTGCAAGCAGTGCTTGTGAAGGCAATGCCCAGCCAAGGCCGTATGAAGCAGCACGAGTCATTGTATGAATACCGGCTCATGATTAGGTTAGTTAGGGGATTGTGATCCCATGTGATGTATAGCGAGGGTTCTGTAGTGTAGCCGGTTCCTGGAGCGGGACGCCTGGTTTATAAGGCTAGCGCTCGCCCTCTGGGGCACCTTTTATTTGTAGTTTTTGTACTGTGTTTTATTTTGCCTTTTGTACAGCTTGCTGTATGTGTCCTCTGTGCGTTACCATGGCTGGTAACGTCACATGACCACCTTTACTTTCTTTTCTGTTTGTATTAATAAATCCTGCGCGCCTGTGCCGGTGTTTCAACTCCACCCCCAGTTGTCTCTCTGTGTTGCTTAAACAGCGGCTATCCACGCACGTGACGTAAGACCCTGTCACACCACCCAATAAAAGTATTCAAGGTAATTTTTTTGTGCAAAGAAAGCCAAACTGTTAGTTAGAAAACAATTAATTTTGGAGAACTTAATAGTGTGGCTTATTGTACAGTATTTTGGTTGTATATTTGTTTTAACCAGAAAAATTGAAGCCTCATTGCAAAATTAAAATTCCTATTCATAAAGAAAGTTTCCATTTAAACACCTGGATTTGACGACCATATAAATACAAATAGTAAAGCACACTGCACCACTGTACTAAACCCCTGTCCACTGTTCTAAAAAAGTTTCAAATGCTCTCTCCTCTATTCTCCCTTGCTCACTAAAGATTTATGGCAAGGCTGAACAATGTCATCTTTGACTAGTCGTTTATGAGACTTTGGGACAGGTCACTGATCCATGGAACACGGGGCAGACTTTGAAGGAATGAATCACTCTGCTGCTTCCTGCCATGTTATCACACCCCGCCTGCCTTCCCAGGATCCTTGTAGCTGTTACATGCTGGGGAGCGACATTTATCTTCCTGGCTGCTGCCTAGTTATGAATGTGCTCTCATCTGTTCCCCACTAATTAACTGACTACACTCCCTGTGATCCTTTCGGATTTCACACTAGGCAGATATGGTACTTGAAAAGGTCCTCTTTAAAACATTAAATTTATTTCTTTACTTTGACCAAATAAATAAATAAATATGAAATAAAAACACGTGCCCCAATATGTTATTGCACCTCTGGAGTGGAAGAAGGATTTTCTAGGTGGATGGAGCCCATGACTGACTTTGTTTTGTTTTCTTCTGTAAAATATAGCAATGGCTACAGATTTACATAGGTAGTGTTACCAGGAGCAGAACCTTTGAACCGGAAGGTTAGAGCTGTCACAGGCAGACCTTTTTCCTCTTGTCATTCCTTTTCAAAGATGAAGAGAAAGATTCCCCCCAGCCTACAGCATTTAGTGTGCAAACGCTCCACAGCAACATTTCAAGACTTTCAAAAATACAAGCTGCGCCTGTGACCTTCCAGTACTGTGACAGTAAAGGAATCCCTTGAGCAGCAGAGGCATCTTCTGATATTTGGAAATGTGTCACGGTTGTTTTGTTTTTTTTTTACACACAGAACTGTCATATTGTGGTTGGCATAAAATGCAACACTTCCCGGAGTTGTGATTTCCTTGTTTGCTGAAAAAAAAGTGTCACCTGCACGGCTGACAAGTTTCTGTTTTAGCTCAAAGCAACTTGCTACTTGTGAGACTCAGAACAACTTTGATGCTGAGCGCCCGAGACACACAAAAAGACAAGATTTTCCCGAGCAGTGCCGATAGCTGTGAAAGTTCCCCCTCATTAAAAGGCAGCATTTGTTCTAACATTAAGCAGTTGTAGTTTGTGTAAGTGAAGCAGTTTCACTTGGGGCATTTAAACCCCCATTTTGTTGTGACGGCGGTTTCACTTGGTGTACACCAAGCTTCCTCAGAGATGCATAACCAGGTGTGTTCTATAGACAAGGGCAATCCACAGAAGAAAATCTTCACTTATATTACTCTCATGAATTTTGGAGAGAAAGGGGGGACATTCACGTTTCCTTATAGTCTTTAAAACTAAAAAGAAGAAAAGCTGTACATTAACGATGTAAGAACACTTACAGTGTATGTTGGGTATGTTCTATTGGTGAAGCAGAATGGTGGGTAAGACCACCTTCCACAGAGAGGCAACAGCTACAAGGAATAGGTTAAGCAAAAAGATCTCAGGTCAAGTTAGGCGAGTTAAAATGAGGTAGAACCAAAGCAATACAGCAATCTTCCATTCATAGATTCTAATTTCTTTCTTACTACTTCTGGAGCATTTCACGGTATCTTCCGACAAGTCTTTACATCTGGTATCTGAATTTATCAGCTGCAGATTTTTTTTAAGGTATTAAGAATTTTAGCATCAACTGCACTGTTCTGGATTATAAAGCATGTTGTATCAAGGGAAACTCAAGAGACCGAAAACTTGTTCATAATATTGGGATATGAACTTGTTATTCCACACACTGTCAGGTCCTAGATTACAATTTATAGCAGGTTTTCTTGCAATTGTTTCCAGTGACAAAACAAAAACTGTTATTACTTTTTATTTAAGCATTTACAGTTTATGCAATTCACAGATCGCAAATCTACTTACAGTATTCATCACAAAATTGTAAACATAAAATCTGTCTGCTGCCTGTGTTCTCTGAATGGTCTTGTTGCTTCCTTCGGTTCACATCCAGCACTGACAGTGGAGTGAAGTACGGTAGGTTATGTAGTTTTATTGCACGTCAACACCACTTGTTGTAGGTGCAAGATACTATGCTGTTCCACTTCAAAACAAGTACTGATGAAAATTGGAGGATGACATCATAACAGTTCACCTGATATTTCTTTGGTGAATCTGTATTTTTTATATGAATACATTGAAGAAGAATGCTTGCCACAATGTTTGTCATGAAAGTACTTCTACAAACCCAAAGTGTAAAGCTGCTTGTTTATTTACATAAATCACACACAAATAAAGGAATATGAATCTGTTGTAGTGTTTAAAAAAGAACAGCAAGCAGTCAGCAGTGAAGGGTGGACATTTGCCCACTCTCTTTGGAATTCCAGATTCCCAACCAGTTATAGTAGGGATTCATTGATGCAAATCCACAGATGGTGCTAATGAAGCAACAGTTTGACCCGTACACACTATTTCACAGATTCTTTTCTGTTTTTGGCACAAAAACAGCACAGAGATCAGCTCCAGAGTTAAGGATGGATTACACCTTTCTCTCTGTGACACAGTTATAGCTTTATACGGTCTTATTTCAGGATATTTATGAAAGTATATTTTGCAACATGTGCTGAAATGTACACATTTACAGTGTTTCATAATGGTACAACATGGTTGAAAGGGTCCTTTTATATTAAAAAAAAATACTGATATATTGATCCAAAAAGGTCCACAATAGAAAGAAAGAAATCTTTCAATATATGACTTTATCCCGAACTTTTTTGGTGATCCATGTACTGTATATACAGTAGTCAAAGAAGACTCCTCAATAACACTATAAACAGATGCGTGTGCCCTTTCATTCAAGGGTGTCTGCTAAGAAATAAATAATAATAATAATAACTGTGTTTGTCTAAAACTCATTTAGTATGAAGACAGTTCCTTATATTGAAAATGTCACTTTTAAATGCAAAGGAAAAAACTAATAATGCAGGAAGTTGCATTTCATAATGTATCTTTTTATGTCTAGAATTTATTTTAATAAAATAGGGATGTTTCAAATAAATTAGAAATTTGAAGTATATGCTAACTGTGAGTCCCAGTCCTCACATTAAATGATGTGCAAGCATGAGAGTTTATATGGGCATAATGCAACTGTCCTCATAAAAAATGAATGGAGCAGCACCTAGCTATTTGCAGGAGCTACTGTATCTCCCAAATCACACTCTTAGATCACAGGAAGTGGGGCTGCTTGTTGTTCCCAGGGTCAATAAAATTAATACAGGAGGTAGGGGCTTTTTCTTTTAGAGCCCCTAAACTATGGAATGCTCTATCTCCATGTGTTAGGGAAGCTGCGTCTGTGGGTATTTTTAAGTCTGAACTTAAAACACATTTTTATAAAATGGCATTTTTATCTTAGTGGTTTTGACAACAGGTGAGACACAAACTAAAAGTTAAAAAAGACTTCCACTCTTGTTTCACCATAAATGCTATTATAATGGCAGTCAAAGTGGCATCACCAGAAAAACAATATAAACATGTGTAGGTGTGTTTAACACAGCAGAACTAAGACTTATTGAAAGCTATATGACTATTATAATTGTACAGTGTATTGTTTAAAATCTGGCATAAATACCACACATAATTACTTCCATTAAATTTCAACTGCTATTTATGTCACCCAAAGAGAATATGATTTCATTCCTCAAAATGTTTGGTTCAGGGAAAAGGGAACAGTCTGCATTTTAAAAAAAAATAACTGGACAGGTACAAGCTAATTAACACTAGAAATGCCCTGAGAATGAGACACTTGGATCGCAGTTTTTATTTTCAGAAAATAACACTTTTTTTATGTTTCATGTAATCTGTTTTAATGTCAACTGGTGATACTGATGTAATTTAGGGAATAAGTCACTGAGGCTCAACCACTTTTAAATTGAATGCTGCCTTTATAAACTGGAATTGGTGAGAAGTCAGTGGTACATCTCATTTTCAGGTTTTTGTTATAATAAATATAAAACAGGGTCACACTTTATACAGAAATCATGGTAATTCTTTGTATTTCTACATCTTTGGTATTTAAAAAAGAAAGGCTACTGTAATTGTTCCCTGGATACAACAATAACCATTTTTCTTTTTTTCTTTTTTTCTTTTTTTTACTACAGTACATTTGTGAGCATATTCAGAAATGATGCATTAAATATGCTAAATGTATTATATGCCATAGAAGGATAAACACTTGAGACCATAGTCATAGGAAATACAGAGCCTGGCTGACTTTCTTGTACTCACTCTTTTCCCAAGAAGGTATGTCTCATTTCTCTATTTAACTGAAGTAACTAGAATTATTATTATTATTATTATTATTATTATTATTATTATTATTATTATTATTATTATTATTATTATTATTTTAAAGCAGCACAATGTCCACTATTGGTGGCATTGTAATGTTTATTTTCATTTTGAATTATTGTATGGAATGAAAAGTAAATATTACATTTTAGTTTCAGGTATTTCAGTTACACTTATTTTTAGTGTGGATAATTCAGTCTTCATTCTCTGTTTAAAAAAAAATGTATTACAATATTCTAACACAACCAATAACAATGCAGTTATTTTTTCAGTAAGCCTAAATTAAATGTTTTTCATATACTTCTTCTTTTTATTGTGCAATATTTAGGTTCTGTAAAAAATAGAATGTCCACCAACAACAAAAAACAGGACAAACATGTTACAAAATAATATATATATTTTTCTATGTTCACTATTATGAATTCTACAAGATACCTGAAACTATCCCTAATAGCTGCATTCTATTTTTTATGACATTATTGTATTTTGGTGGATACAAATCTGAAGCTATTGTCATAAACAATATATATTCAATATTATATCTCACTGTTGCATTGTAATGCATCATGGCATATAGTATACAGTAACAGCACATTCTTTCTGTCTTTAATTCAACCTTTTTTTTTTTAAACCGAGTCTTTGTCTTATGTCTGCATACCTATTTTGAATCTTGCATGTGTGTGATCACTGGCATTAGAGCGCCACCAATCGACTGAAACAAAATATTGCAGTTCAGAGCTGACCTTTTACAAGACAGATAAGGTTATGCACAGAAAATTCAACTTATTGACTTTGCAGAATAAGCAATACGTTTAGAAACATTGTCTTGTCTGTTTTGCAACATATACAATCATGCTTGGTGTTTCTTTTTTTTTCAACCCCTCTTCCCTTTAAAACCCTCAAGATGTGGATTCCTCAATATCCATCATAATGCAACTTTAATAACGTTGGCCAAGACCTCAGAAAATCACAGCTGTAGCTCGAGGCATGAGCTAAAATGGGGTGCTTCTCTCAAGTCTCACCTCGCGAATCGAACCTTGGCTATGGGTGAGAATAAGCACATGAATCGATCGCTGCAGTAGGTTGATGGCTACTCGTCGTTTTGATGGATATGACTGTACAAAAAAGTCCAGATTGGTTCACAGTGGACCTCCAAAACCATGTCAGCTAAAACCAGAGACAAAAAAGTGACAGCTGCGGAGAGTGCACTGCGGGCAGTCAATGGTTCCTGTGATTTATTGTTCCATCTGCCTCACCGCAGCGAGGACAAGTTTCCCCTGGTTTGGTTAAAATGAAAAGGACCTTTGAGGGTAGCACTGCACATTTTTGAAAATGTGCAGAAACCTTTTTTTTTTTTTTAATACTTGAGTTATAGACACAATCATCCGGTTATTTTATTTTTCATAGCAGAGGCATGGTCCTTTCCACGTTACCACTACAACATCTGTAAGTACAAAACATGATGGATTTATACTTTACCAATAATTAGAATAGATTATGTGCCGTGGGTGCAGTGCGTTCCTGTTGAGTCGGGAACACCGGTCCTTGGTTGAAAGACAATAGCTACAAAACAACACCACTGTTGCAAAAAAAACAAAAAAAAAAAAAAAACTTTAGGACTCATATCTCGACTATACTGGACTTATGGCACCTATTTGTATCAGTACTAACACCATACTACTGAATTTATTGTAATGTATAACTGCTCTTATCTGTACTGTGATATATTCTAACAACTATAAGTTGGCCTGGATAAGGGTGCCTGCTAAGAAAGAAAGAAAGAATAATAATAATAATAATAATAATAATAATAATAATAATAATAATAATAATAATAATAATAATAATATGCCAAAGACCATTTATTTTATGTTAATGATAACATAATGAAGTAAAAAAAAAAATTATGCTTTTTGAGAGTTGCATTTTTTTTAAACACATGAAATACTCTATAAGCTAAAATTGCATAATAATCAATTATCATTATTAGCAATCGTAGTAGTCATGTTTAGGTTACTGTATTGCATTGTGTTTTTCAAAGGTAAGCCTACTGTACCGATTTCAGAATGGACATTCAGAGACCAGCAACTTTGTAGTTAATTTCCCAATGAAAGAATATGTTGGTTTCATTGTAGCAATAAAAGTTTGTTTCTTCTCCTTCTTAATGCACATTCCCTTAAGCCTTGACCCCACTGGCAGGCACTTCCTGTCTGAAGGTTCCACCAGGCCTCACAGACCTAACCTGGTGTCAAAAGCCGGCCTGTCTCCTGCCTCAGGATGTTGCTTTTACCTCTCAAGTGTTTCCTGAATTTGTGAATATTGTTTTTTTGGCTGCTTGTCCACAGTGGTGACTTAATGTTCAAAAAACAGTTACTTTTTACTTAAAAAAAAAAGAAAAGAAATGAAATGAAAGAATAGTCCATGGCCATGGCTACTGTTGGAGGGCTGATCACTCCTGGGACCAGTTCTAGTTTTGGAACATGTTGTTGTCAAGGAGAGTCAACATCTTCTAGCTTTTTTCCATTATTCAAAAATATGTATTGATGTTAAGTTTTAACAATTTGAAAAAACAGCTGCCCCTCTCATTTCTGATAGTTTATATATATATACATACTATGAGCCTGTGTATCGTTTTTCACACATATATAGGTTCTCAGAGCATTGGTTCACAAATGATATCAATCTAAATGTATGCAATTTGAAATCCATATGTATGAAGTCCCAGTTCACCTCATTTAATGATAATACTAAGCCACATGTTGTGTACATGTCCAAAACACTTTCCTTGTGCTTGACTGTATTAACCCTAGGGGCACAATATTTTCATAAAGCCTGCCTAACTGAGTCACAAAACATATTGATTAATACTTGGCACCACCCTCGATTCTGAATAATAAACTAATGAGCACTGATAAGTGTGTGCTTTCTGCATAGGAATATTAAAATTGGCAGACAGATTCTAATAACCATGTGTAGAGTAATTGACAACACCGTTGTGTACTGCGCTATTCAAATGACAGTTCTCTGACAAAGTGCAGCCAGCATTTTATATAGATTTTAAGATATGTTTTATTACCTGTGATAGATCAACATATATGTTTGTTTGTTTGTTTGTTTGTGTATTATACAAAGATTTCCATACATGTTTAAAAATGCATGTTATAACTAAGAAACCAGAACTGTGTTGTACATCAAGTAGGTTGACTATGTAATAAAAATGTGTTATTGATACTGCTAGAAAAATATAACATAACATTGTAAACTGAATATTAACAAGCATATCTGCAGTATATACAGTACACTTTATATAAAAATAAATTAAACAACAGTACAGCACAAAATACGTTTTCATCTTTGGAAGATATAGCATATTATTATTATTATTATTATTATTATAATTATTATTATTATTATTTTTATTATTATTATTATTATTATTATTAATACTACTATGACTACGACTACTACTACTATTAATAATAATAATAATAATAATAATAATAATAATAATAATAATAATATGAGGTTGTGGAATATTTTCCCCTAGTTTTATATGATTTTAAAACATGCTTTTCTAAAATTGTTTGGAAGGCATTTTCTAGTTGAAAATACTAAAAAAAAAGGCAAAATTTAATGCAAAACACTATTTGTGTATTTATTAAGATAAACTTCTTTAAAGTAAGACAGAGCTCCAGGTGTTTAACTCTGACTCAGTTTTCCTCGGGTCCCATCTGTGACATCAATTACAATAATAAAGTTGAATGTTTTATTTATAACCAAGGTGAATGTATGTGGCTTTGTCCAAGCTTTCTCAAATCAGTTTTATTAATACCTGATTAAAGCCGAACACTGAAGCAAGTTCAGGTCCCAGCTATCTGATAGCAGAGTTTTGTAATAAAAATAAACAATGAAAAATTGAGCGTAATTACACAGTGATTACTATAAACACTCCCTGAACCACAAGGCACAGCATTAAAGATTGTGTCTGTGTCTTCCTATCAGTGCTTTTCTGGTAAGTCAGTGTGAGGCAGGAATGCTGTTGACAAATTAATACTTTAAGAAAATAAACGATGTTCGTGTTTAACATAGAGCAACGACTATCCTGATTAATTTGTCTTGGAGCCCCTCCAGCCTTCATTTACAAAGACCTGCAGTTCCTATGCAAGTCATTTCCTAATATTTACAAGTGGACTCAGCATGTAAGAATTACCTCCAATGTGAATTCTGAGGTTTAGGAACACAACGAAATGCAGACCTAAAGGTAATACATGAAGATAACAAAAATGTTATGTTCTCTATATTAATTCTATTAAATTATGTTTGTTCATTACGAAAGAAAAAGTCAATAAAAGCTATCATATACTGTAAATGACTACAGGTGGGCACCTGATCCTCATCAGGGGCCAACTGTGCTTTCAGCACAGCTGATTAGGCCGATGTTTCTGAGTGTCAGTGCTTTAGATTAACACTCATCGGTATCACTCGCTCTCCGTTACTCACATTGAGAAGAGACTAATGATGTGTTGAGATAGTGGGCTTAGTAGAAATTTAACCATGCATGACCCCCTGCAATTGTATTCTCTTCATATGGTATATATTTATTTTTAAGCTTGAGAGACCAGTGTAAAATAATCATAAACACTTAAAAAAAAAAAAAAAAAAAAAAAAAGAATAATGCATCTATAATCCTTTTTTATGGAGTGTATATGCAAAAAAAGCACAATGTGGCAAGGAGCTTTTATATTTATATTGTGTAACTGACATGGTTTATATGACCAAATAGATCTGCAAAACAGACAGTAAACCAAACAGAAAATGCCGTCCCGATTCTACAATTTAAAAAGCAAATGAATACATCTATACATTTTTTAAATATGCTGTCTTTCAGGCAGCGAGAATTATTCCAGCTTTGTCTTAAATTAAGGAGTTTGGTGTCAAAGGCAGTCATATTAAACTGCCCAAACCAACATCAGTTCTTTTGACAACATTTTATAAAAAAAAGTCTTTCCACAACAGTGCCTTTTCAAAAATGTTCAGAATCCAATTCCCCAAGTTATAGAGCCTTGAGTGTATGTATATAAAAATAGTAGCCCTGTCATTTCACATTCATGAAGTGTGAAACTCAGAAATTAATAATGTAAAAATATGCTTTTTAATTAGTCTTACATTCTGCCCAGTGTACTTAAATGGGATCAGCAGTTCCCTAATGATTTTTTCTTAATAAAGTATTAGCCTGTGATGCACTGGGTTTGACAGGTATGATAAACTGGAAAGCACTTTTGTGGTCATATGAATGATACCAAAATAGTCCTCTCCCATTTAAATGTAATTAACATCAGCGAATAATATTACATGAAGTGAAGCCTCAAGATTTGTATTTCTATGTTTCTTCAATTCCTTTTTATTGAGTTGTGCCATGACTACAGTTGTGATTTGCATAACCCAATTATGATAGTTGAGAGCTAATTCAAGGCAATAGCGGGTTGACAGGAAATTATTAAATTGTAAAAAAAAAAAAAAAAAGTAAAACAAAGGAGCATGGCAGGTTACTTAAATTAGATGTAGAATGTAGCAGTAAAATAAACTGTAACATCATTTATGCATGTTTTTTTAACAATATTTTATTTACACACATCAATTTTTTTTTTTTAAATGTACAGTTCGGTAAGCATTTAATTATTTAATGATATTAATATCATGCATTCATGCCAAATCTGCAAAGAACATTGCCTAACTAATCCAGTGAAAATATATTTTATATTTAGTATCTACTATAGATAAAGTATAAAGTTTGTTTTTTCTAATTAAGAGAAATGCTATTAAAAAAAAAAAAAAAACAATAAGATACTTCTAATATTCATAAGTAAAAATCACATTAAAGGTGTTGTTATCTTAGCCACAACATTCATAATGTTAAGTCTATCGGTATTCCTTATGCATGCATGCACTTTTTCTTTTAAACACAGGTTGAAAGTTTAAAGCAAACCTCAGAATAACCCAGCCCACTCCTATTTACCTTTCAACTGGAGGTAACCTGGTTTTAAAAAGCTCCCCAGGACACCCAGAGTGGCAGTTCAGTACGTGATGATGCTGTAAAGAATTCAGCAAGACTCATTTCAAAAAGCACGCCACGTATAGACATGGGTATAACATGCATGCTTCAACTTTTCTGTGGTTTTGTAGTCTAAAGTATATATATATAACCTACAGCACGACTGAGCCAATCTTTTATCATGGCGACTGTATGTCTGCAAGACTGAGCATCAAATCAAGGCTGTGCTTTATCATCTCAGTAAATGGGCCTGGATATGAATGTCTAGTACTGTTAACTGTTTAATGAACTTACAAATCATTGCATAAAATGCTATATATATATATATATATATATATATATATATAATACTATTAAGAAGAGTAGCCGAAAAAGTCCAGCTGTAGTGATGAGGAGCAGTATATAATACTGCTACAGGTGACTGATAAGAGCACACAGCTGTTTGACAGCAAACATCCGCCACAGTCTGAGGGGGGAAAAAAAGCTATGGGCGCAGTAACACCCTGTCAGCAGCTTCAGAAGGACCATGCACGATGCTTGGGACAAAAGTGGAGGGCAAAACTAATGAAGAAAGTGCCTTCAAGCATTTGTGCATAAAAGGGGTAACCAGGGCAAATCCATGTGACTGTAGTTTTAAAACTAAGTGTTGCATCCTGAAAACAACCAGGATCCTGAAAACAACCAGCTGCAAAAAGAAATATGTTGATGTTCTCGTTTGTATGTGTCGAGTCAAGATGAGTACAAATTAAAACTGAGTAGGAGAAAATGTATTATTTATATTTCAAAGGTATACCAGTTTAGGGAAATATATAGTGCATATGTTACACACAGACATGAATAAACCACATTTTATTAGTTCTAACATACCAGTATGATTTATACAGCGTACAGCTAAACTGTTGATTATATTTTGTACCATAGTAAAATGATGAGCAATTAATTTGTTGTTAAAAAATAATTAATCTGGATAGGGCTTTGATCTATGCAAGTAAGAACCGAGCTTAATGTAATTGCAACTTAAACACAGCAAAGAAAATGAAGCATGTATTAACATAAATAATGTGAAAAAAGAGCTTTAACACATAAATAACAAACAGGTACACTGTATGCACAGCTGATTCCTTGTATTACTGCTGTATATTTGTATAATACCTGTAGTAGCTTTCATAGTTCATATAGTCATTTGTTAACACAACATCAAATTACATTTTGTTGCATGTTGACATATATGTAATTACATCACACATGAATAAGTCAGTGAATGAACAACAGAAGTAAGTGCAAGTGGTGACAGTGAAATTCAGTACAATTCCTTATTATTGCAGTTTTCATAAAAACATTTTTTTTTTTTTTAAATCGAGTTTTGTACTTCTTCCTGGATGAGAGTACAGGTTAATTCAAAAAATGGATTAATAAGCCGTGTGAACCTGTAACATTTCTTTGGCAATACTGGCTGTATTAATTGCCTCCACCTGTTCTATTCTATATAGCACATCAGGTACATAGTTGAAATGCCACACCCTCCCATGGCAATGCCCATGCAATTCTAATTTATACAGCAGCAGTGAATGTAGGTTAAAGTTTGACAGAGACAGCAGAAACTAAGAGCAATTTCAGAAATTTAAAACACTGGACTTTTTTCACGGCATTTACTTTTTAATGTACTGTATACTGTAGCATATAGAGTAATGTAACAGACGCCTAGGAACAAGTTATGTACACAAAAAGAATTGCACACCTGATTTTTTTTTTTTTTTTACACAAGGTTTCTTAAAAGTTATTATGAAAACATACTATTAAACATTTTTACATGGGATGTTTGTATTTCCAAGAGCATGTACAGACTAAATAAAAATCTCCTGTTACAATTAATAGCTACGGTACCCTGGAAATGAACATAGGAAATATATGGCAGAAAGATAATGAGTAATGAAATGTTATTTAAGCCCCCTGCATTCTTTCAAGATCGACATGAAGATTTATACAGTTGGACAGCACTCATTCCAGAGTGATTTTAAGCTTACTAGACATAGTCTCTCTATACAGTTTAACAAGTAATTGGCAAAAAAAGTCCTGCAATTAGTACGATGCTGTGCCAGTGGAAAGACCCTCCTCGGAGACTCTTGTGTTCAGGGGGAAATGTCTTTTAAACATGGGACCTGCTTCCGAGAGTGAGAGAAGCAGGGGTGGAACAATGAGCCATCAGCCCAGGCCCCAGGCCTTTCAGAAAAATTCAAGCCATTAGCAGTGTATTTCCCTGAAGAAACCTTAACCACACCATTAACAGTCCACAACCTTACCAGCAAAAGGTAACAGGGTTTGGAACAATTATTGAACAGTGACCCTGGTATGTTAGCACACTGGTACCAACTGTAGTGTATAGAGTGTTATGTGTATTGGTTAGTACATGTACCAATGTGATTGGTACAGTCCCATTGTAGATTATTTGGTGTCTAAAAAGGTATACAGTATTTGAGTCTCGACTTCACACTCAATAAAACATAAAAGCACCACCCAATTGGACATAATTTGGCCCATAACTTTAGTAGGCCGTCTCAAAAAACAAAAGCTCAGAAATGGATACTGAACTGCTCCCTCCCCCTCTCACAGGGTGGTCCCTCCAGGGCAGGCTTGCGGCAGGCCCTTTGGACAATCTCAAATTTGCATGGCTTGTTCTAAGCCTGCTCTGTGAATAAATAGACGCTGGTGCCGACAGTCCAGAATGGATATATACACACATATGTGTGTGTGTGTGTGTGTGTGTGTGTGTGTGTGTGTGTGTGTGTGTGTGTGTGTGTGCTTGAGTGTGTGTATTTTCTTTTAAAATGGGTTTAAAAGCTCATATTGAGAACAGTTTTCTTGTATGATTCTTTTAAGATGTAATCTTCCACATTGGATGCATGCAGAGATTAATGTATTTTATTTACACCATCAGAATCATCTCTGGCAGCTTATCTCTCCAGTGAAGCGCTTTTGTTGCTCTAAACAAGGAACCCATGGCGACATGCAGAATATGAAAAAAACTCTGCTCGTCTACATTGAGTCCTCAAGTGAAAGGGGTGCTCACATTCGACCTGACATTTTAATGCAGCTCACGCCTGTTGTGATTGATACCCCCTCAGGCTGTCACAACTCTCCTGAAGGGAGGAAAAGGTTTCAGGGAAGGTGCGAATTCCCATGGATGGGTCACTTTGTGTTTGAAGCCGACAGCGATACATCGTGGGAAACTCTATCGCATCCAGGACTCTGATTTATTTATTCATATACTTTGTGTGTTTCTAATGTAGGCCACTGTGGACTTTTCTTAATGTTTTTACACCATCCACTGCTCCGGGGGGGGGGGGAACTGTTTGTGACACTAATGTACTTCTAAATGTTTCTTCAAATATATATATATATATATATAGCCCTCGTAAGAATCAATGGTCCTCCATTCTTTAATTAATTCATATTTCTTTGAAAGTAGAAAACAAAAGACATCAAAAGTGCTTAAGAGGACTTGAACTATGTAACTTAGATGTTCAGTTCTAGTTTTGTAAAATTAAAAGGTGTTTTACCTCTTTCAAAAAATAGGAGTTCATTAAAGACTGGAGTAAATTCAATGAAAATATGGCCCAGTGTGGCTTACTCAAAGCTTCTCACCCACACCGGAGAGCATTGCTTCGGTGTTGTTATTGTTGTTAGTATTTTAATCATGTATATCCTATTCATTCTTTATTTCAGTAGCAATAATGTACCTTCATAAAGGTTTCTCAGACTGCTTAACCCATGGTCAATGAATTGCCATGCCACTGCAGTGCCTCCTCAATAAGCAACCAGATTAGAGGTTAATTCAATCCCAATTCTTGTTCAATCCAGGCCTCTTTTAAATAAAAGCTAGAAACGGTACTGATTCATGGCGGTGTGTGATGTGTACACTCGCACACCGGGGATTCAGCTGAGACCGTCTGCATTCGTTCCACATGAGACCTGCACAGCTGTCAGATCAAAATCAATTGCATTTTAAAAGGCTTTAAAGTAAATATTTAATTCTTGCCTTGGGAACCAATTAAGTGAAATATGTGAACTTTGTGCAACTGGTTGAACTGGAGTTGTACTGGTACCAGCTGGTGTTCTACTGGGATCAAACAGAGACTTACAAAATAGATGCAGATCTTTGGTGTGAACATTCGGTTTCAATTACCTCATGATTTTTAATACGTATTGAAATTAGGATGGCAGAAATCAATTGGAGGGGATCCACAAGGTATGTTGTTTATTATGTTATTTCTTTTTTTTTTTCTTTCTGAAGACACTGATGTGTTATTGACAGAACTGTGGTTCGCTTTGCAAGGCGCTGTGTGACTTATCGGAGGGCACTTTATGCACCTAGCAGGGCAGTAAGAAGTTTTATTTTCTGCCGTTGAGCTTGACTTTCACAGTAAGTCTGCGTCAAGTTTCAGATAGTAGGTACATTCTTTTATGAAATGCTTCTATTTCTAGTTGCATTGTATTTTATATTTAGTCATACAGTAAGTGTGTTATAATTGGTGTACTATTGCCATGCAAATGTCAAAACTGTCCTTTTTTAATTAATATGTAATGCAGGTCTAAATGAGATTAATTATTTGTAATTAATAAAATTAATTAATAATCATATTGTCATATACTGTATTCAATAGTGGCACCCCTGTTTAAGCATGTCATTGTCAGATAAATGATACATTTACTATGTTACCAGAACTTATGTAAGTATGAAACAACAGAGTGTAGAACTGCAATGTATTATCCCTTCATACTAATCTTTCATACATATAGACCTCTGGAATCCAAAATTTGAAATGCTGAAAACTAAATGGAGAATTAGATTGAAACAAATTCTGACGTTTTTCATGTACATACATGGTGGTTGAATCGTGCTCAATGACCATGAAGATTACATTGTTTTGGCCCTTTTTTGTGTTTCTAGAGTATATTTTTGGTGTTGAATGTCATGCTCATGAAAGGTGTGTGATTAATAGCATTGGAGACGCACGCCCTCTGGCTATCCAGTCAGAGACAAGCTGAACCGATTGCATGTGTTGAGCCAGGCATATCCTTACTGCTTCACCAGTGAGCCTCATCTGTGACCTGCTTCCAAACACACACACACACAAACACACCTTTTTGTAAGAAAGGTATATTGCCAAATTTAACCAGGAAACTAATGTCAACATACAGAGTGGAGACCAATTTACTTGACATGGAAATATTCTGAAATCTACCTAGAGGTCGTATAGCTGCAGATGCCATTGAAGTAGTGTCCATATTAAGACTTGGTCTATTTTCTCTTCCTTTTTCTATCAAACTGTTTCTTCTTCTTTTATTTTACTTCCTGGTCCTGAGAAATCATGTGACATTGTAACTTTTGTACTCTGCTTCACTGTAAAGTATATTTGCAGTACATGTTGGCAATATCAGTTTTGTGATGGTGGGTGTTTCCTGTAAAACATTATCAGTTTAATCAATGGTGGCACCCCTGTTTCATTTTTGTTTTGCCTGAAACTGAGCTTGAATATGTCTTTCACAGCATCCTGCTGCTTCAGGTAGTCACAGGATCATGTCTGTTTAACTCACAAGGTAACATACTGGGAAGGAAGCTAAACCTACCTATGGGAAACCACCCATCATGTATGATAGATTACAGGGCAAAGAAGGTTAAATTATGAACAGACACAAAACTAGTATATTATACCATAACATTTAACGTTATTCAACATGTAAAATCTTGCATAAAATCAAATGCACAAAAAAAACCAAATACATTACTTTAAGTTGCCTTAAAAATATTGATCCTGGTCAGGCTTAATAAGTAATGGGTAAGGGCAGCTGAACAACCAACAACATTATTACACAATGTCATTTATCAGTGCCGGATGGTCCTCTCTTCCCTATTCATCTCAATGTCAAACTTAAAGTAGCTGTTGCATTCAACAAATTATATTTAAAATGTGTTCTTCTAAAAGTGTATTCAAATATAAAATGCAAATTATAATGTATGTGCTTTGTTTTGTACATAATGCATGTAAATTAGCTTCAAGCCATAAAGCATAGGAGAAATCCCAGGGAGGACTGAAAAACCATTTATTTGTTTGTAATACCTACAGTTAACAGCAGATGGCGATGTGAAGTTCTTCACACAACACATACAGTTGATTCCCTACATAACAATCTACATTATGTGCTAAATAAATTTTAGGGCCTGTGCAGCAAGTAATAGCAGTGGTCTTTAAAAGTCAAACTCACTTTCATTATATAAAATAGAAAAATAACATCAGGATACTGTACTTGTACTGATTATGAAAGACACATTAGTACTATTGCATTATATTGTGGTTTGATGTGTTTTCTACTCAAAATATCTCTGAAAAGGAACAGGACTATAGTTGAATTACAAACTCTTTAAGTTAAACAAGATTCTACAGTAAAGCCATAAATAATTTAGTGACAACATTATAGTGCATACATAGTAATATCAATAGGAATATTTACATCTGTTATGGACAATTATATTATACACCTAAAAAAACTCACAATCCTGTGTGCTTTAAGATTGTTATATCATTGTGTTCCAATTTATTCTATAAAAGATCTTTCTGCAAAATGACCTTTTTAAATTTTGTATGCCTACTTTTTCAAACCATTCCCTACGCTTTTCTATAATGTACTGTTAAATCGTCCCATTGGTGCTGTCAGTATTTCCATGCTACCTTGATGTTTGAGTCTGGCAGCCGTGCTGCAGATCTAACAATTCCTCTTTGATGTTGTTTTTCATGTTATTTATTCACAGACATTCACTGAGGCAGCCCTTGTCTTGCAAAACTTGTAACTTTGGCTTTGCCAAAAACTACTTCAGCACAAATTTGGGATGTGAGCTTTGTTGTGTTCTTCCCTATTGGAAATCGCGTGGATCAAAAATATCGAACAATGTAAAGGGTACAAGTGGCACGCAAGGAGCTGAAATATCCTCCTGAGGTAGCAGAGATAGTTTGAAATGAATATCAGATTGACTATCACAAAGCATGTTGCAGCTATCTTCAGAGCATTTGCATCGAAATCTTAAAAAAATAAAATAAAAGGGCATTGAATACTCATGGGGTGGCATTATCATGAGAGCATTGTACACAATATAATGTGTTGTACAAAATGAGAGCATTGTACACAATATAATGTGCTCTTTTAGGCTTTATTATGAGTTTCTGCATAGCACCATCGCTGGCAGAATATTTTAATTACACAATTCTATTTTATAGAATTTCAGTTTTCCACAAAATGTTTGCACATTTACTGTAGGAAGCATAGTTTATATATATATATATATATATATATATATATATATATATATATATATATATATATATATATATATATATTAAGGGCATTGTATTACTACCATATCTGAAATTAATTTATGCTGAGAATCAAGAGATTTGCCTTTAATTATCGTTTGCAGAAGTAACACTAAGTAGCATGCAAATACATGCTAAACATAAACGGCTACTGCGAATTTCCTGACAGCTATTCAAATGGTAATTGAATTTATTCACCTGATGTTTCAGACAAACATCCCAGTTTAAGGGGTTACATTGTTAAGAAAATAACTAGTTATCTGATTTAAAGATTGTTGAATCATGGAAAAAAAAAAATAAGTGCAAGTTAATTATTTCATGACTAGGGTAGCATGAAGTCTATACATTCTTTAAAACATTAGCAGGCTGGTGCAGAGGCCTGCCTTAATGATACATTCATTAAATCAAAAGCGCATACATTTCAGGAAAGACGTCTAATGAATATTCCAGTGCTGGATTCCTGGCAACTAGAATTAGCAACAGACACTATTTGACGCTGAATGCGTTATCACATTTCAGGAGCTTTTCATTCCACATTTATATTGACATGATAACCGCAAACTGTGAAAAAAAAATAAGAAACTACCTTTAACATTACCATAAGGAGATTTGCCTAGATATAAGTCACACATTAGTATGGCCCCACAAATAATTTGCGAACTGAAACTGGGCTCCAGTGCAAGCTACTGGTGTATTCTGGCCTAATAATGACAGCTGTTGGGCTCAATCATAGCTAACTTGCTGCACAATTGGTTACTGAATGGCAGTACTGTTTTTTTTTTTACCACCTTTTGTCGAATACAAATAAATTAGCAGCGGCTCAGCTGTATGGGAGAGAGGGCTGCTAAAATCATAGGCACTGCTGTTGCGTTTACATCCAGAGGGCCTTTTTATTGTGTGCGCTGTTGCATTTTCTCATTTTCTTTCCTTCACACCAAACCTAAAGCTATGAGCTGCCACTCCCAGAGGTATAAAGCAGTGCTAAAAATTGTAAGTTAAACAGTGCTCTGTACACACACAAACAGTGCTCTGTACACACACGAGCAGTGCTCTGTACAGACTCATACTACATCTATTAAAAAAAATCTTCCATTATTATACAAGAGCAGCATCATACTGTTCAAGAATAGAATCAGCATCCAATACCAGTGCTGTTGGTGTATGGGGATGTACTCTGCAAAGGTGCAATAAGATGTTAAAAATGATATAAGTTCTGCAAACTCCACCAAAGCCCTATTGTTTTGTGCTATAACAGGATATTTGGCATATTATATTGTGTGTGTATATATATATATATATATATATATATATATATATATATATATATATATATATACATAATTTCGCATTGGGCAGCTCAATAGTGTAGCAACAATTATATGTAATAATCATTGTATAAAAGACATTATACTATACTAGTGATAAGGCTCTTTCACGTTATTCTGTGCAAGGGAACCTCACCACTATTCTTTCCCCTTTAACAATCAACCTACCTACCCAAATCTCTCTTAGCTTGCTACTTCTCTTTAGGTAGTACCAGCCTGGAGGTGATATGGATCAAAGTAAACTTGTTTTCTAGGGATTTGTGCACCTTCTCATGTAGATATTAAAGCTGTGGTATTGCCAGAATAATGTTAACAGGCCTTCGCTTTGACAGACTGTCACCTGCATAGGGGGTCTCTTTCACTACTATATTAGCCCATATGGCTTGAGTTAAGTTCTACTGATGCTATGGCCTAATTATGAAGCAGATAATGAATGCAAGGGATGCCGATTGGGCCATTGCAAGGCCCATGCCCAACCCCCCACAGTGTGACACACCTGTTCCTCGGTTTAAACCCCTTTTTCAGTTTAGCTCTTGGCTGCTGCTACACAGTGGCCTATCTAGGGTGTTATAATGCCTCTTCAATTTAGTACCACATAAAGAGCCAGGCACCACTGCAGGTTACAAAAAAGGGAATTTGCTTAACATTATCTTCCCTTAGAAATTTCTGAAATAAAAAATATATAAATAAATACATTTTATGTATATATATATATATATATATATATATATATATATATAGTGTTATTTTTATAAGTAAGGTAGTTTTCATCTCCAGTGATTAGGGTGCAGAATAACCTTTGCTGATTTGTTCATTGGCGGGTAACAATATAATGAAGTATAATGGCCTCAATCAGTGTGAGATTAGTTGCCATGGTGCACTGCAGTCTTGGCTGCAAACAATAACAAAATGCCCTTAATGGGCCAGGGAGCAGACAGACTGAGTTAAAACGATTTTTCTATTCTTATAATTGTGTAAAAACACACACACAATGGCAAAATGGTTAATTGAGGCAATGTATTGCCATTTTGGATAGGGTTAATGTAAATAGTAGCCTAATACTCAACACCCCTAAACACTAAACAGCACATTTCTAATAAGATAGTGAAAATCATTTAAGCAACTAATGTATGTCAAAGAAAATATTATAAGAAGGTTGGTGTTTCTTATGCATTGAGTGTGATAGATTATATAAATATAAATACAATTTCACTCCAGGACAGTATAAATGTATGGAATACTGCTAGCGCAGTATGTGTACAAGGTTTACATGACCATGTGGCAATGTGCTCCGCCCCTGTGTGCATTTCTGTGTTGTATGTTGCGTGTGGTGTGTTAATGTTGGTGTATAGAGATGGCTGCACGAGTTATTTAAAATGTATAATTGTATTTTGGCACGGGATTGCACTTCACTTCACATGACATTATTGTTTACTTTTTGTTTATGTTTATTGATTAAATCCCGTGCGCCTGTGTCGGCGTATCAACGTCAATCTCTACCTCAGTCTCTTCTGTGTTCTCCTCAGCCACCTGAGGCAAGTATACCAGGACTCTATCACAATTTGGTGTCAAGAGTGGGATCCCCAAAGAGATCTTGACTGATCATGGAACCAATTTTCTGTCTAACACGTTACAGCAGGTATATAAAATATTAAAAATACGTCCCATCAGGACGTCTGTTTATCATCCACAGACGGACGGTTTGGTGGAACGTTTTAATAAGACCTTGAAGTCGATGCTGAGACGATTTGTAACGCAAGAGCAAAAACATTGGGGATCGCTCCTTCCCTACCTCCTTTTTGCAGTGAGAGAGGTGCCGCAGAGTTCGACAGGGTTCTCCCCCTTCGAGCTCTTGTACGGCCGACAGCCTCACGGCATCCTCGATCTGTTGAGAGAGGGGTGGGAAGAGCACAAAGGCTCCTCCAAAAATGTAGTGAAGCATGTGCTCCTACTAAGAGATCGCCTAGATTTGATCGGTCATTTGGCCCAGGACAACCTCAGATCGGCTCAGCACCGACAACAGCAGCATTACAACAAAAATGCACTAATTCGAACCTTTCGACCAGGAGACAAAGTAATGCTGCTGCTTCCCTCCGCAGAATCCAAGTTATGTGCTAAATGGCAGGGGCCATATGAAGTGATTCGGGCTATAGGAAAGAAAGGTGAATTATGAAATTAGACAGCCCGATCACCGTTATGAACGTGAAATTTATCATGTCAATTTATTAAAACCCTGGCAGGCAAGGGAGGTCTTGTTTATAGCCCCAGGCAACACAGAGGATGATTTAGGCCCCTGTCCAGAGACTCCTAGCACAAAAATCATTCCGATGGGGGAACAATTGGTTCCAGACCAGCAACGGGAGCTGTGTAAGCTTATTGAGGAATTCAGCGATGTTTTTTTCTGATTTGCCCGGCAGAACTAATTTGGTTGAATATGACATTATCTCTCCACCAGGTGTCATCATGCAGGAGAGACCTTACCAGATCCCATAAAGTCGACGAAGTGGCGTTCGCAAAGAGGTATGGGACATGCTCGAACTTGGGGTGATTGAACCTTCCAGGAGCGAGTGGTGCAGTCCTATTGTCATAGTGGCTAAGAAAGACGGCACCAACCGCTTCTGCGTGGATTTCAGGAAGGTAAACGCTATTGCCAAGTTCAATGCGTACCCTATGCCTCGGGTCGACGAACTTTTAGACAGACTGGGTAAGGCGAGGTTTATCTCCACTTTGGACCTGAGGAAGGGATACTGGCAGATCCCTTTAACCCGCAGTTCTAGAGAGAAAACCGCATTTTCAACATCAGAGGGGCTGTTTCACTTTAAAACCATGCCGTTTGGGCTACATGGTGCGTCCGCTGCCTTTCAGAGACTGATGGACCAGGTTTTACGCCCACATCATGAATATGCAGCAGCGTATATTGATGATGTGGTCATTTACAGCTCCACCTGGCGAGAGCATTTCGCTAGGATTGCAGCCATCCTTCAGTCTCTAAGGGTAGCCCGGCTGACAGCTAACGAGAAAATGTGCGTTTGCCAAGACACAGACTCAATATTTGGGATTTTTAATGGGGAATGGAAGGGTGAGACTTGTAGTCACTAAAATCCAGGCTTTGGTTGATGCAGCAATCCCCAAAACCAAGACTCAGGTGAGGTCACTGCTGGGATTAGCCGGTTATTACCGCCGCTTTATCCCTGAGTATGCCACAGTGGTTAACCCTTTAGTTGACCTCACCAAAAAGAGTGCTCCAAATTTAATTAAGTGGTCAGCTGAGTGTCAGGGGGCGTTTGATACTATTAAGCGTAGACTTTGCCAGGCCCCCACTCTTATCACACCAGATTTCACCAAAAGATTCATCCTCCACACCGACGCCTCGGATGTAGGTTTGGGTGCTGTCTTGTCTCAAAAGGTAGATGGAGTAGAACACCCGATACTGTACATCAGTAAAAAAATGCTACCTCGGGAACGCAACTACTCCGTAGTCGAAAAGGAGTGTTTGGCCATTAAATGGGCTACTCACACTTTAAGATACTACCTGCTGGGACACTCATTTGATCTTGTCACAGACCACGCCCCACTCAAGTGGTTAAGTACAATGAAGGACAGCAATGCCCGGATAACTCGGTGGTATCTGGCATTGCAGCCCTTCATGTACCATATGGTACACCATGCAGGGAAAGACCATCAAAATGCGGATTATTTTTCCCGGGAGGGGGGAGTAATGTGAAAGATAGATTCAGCCGAGTGTTCCTTCAGCTCCACTGTGAGCGGTGGGATATGTGACGGAAATATAATGAGTCCTGGTATACTTGCCTCAGGTGGCCGAGGAGAACACAGAAGAGACTGAGGTAGAGATTGACGTTGATACGCCGACACAGGCGCACGGGATTTAATCAATAAACATAAACAAAAAGTAAACAATAATGTCATGTGAAGTGAAGTGCAATCCCATGCCTAAATACAATTATACATTTTAAATAACTCGTGCTGCACACACCCATTTATATCCCGTGCAGCCATCTCTATACACCAACATTAACACACCACACGCAACATACAACACAGAAATGCACACAGGGGCGGAGCACATTGCCACAGACCAGTAATTTGT